>NC_133326.1:177698454-177985954 GCF_042186555.1 Aquarana catesbeiana
TGGACGTGCTCACTTATTCTGACCCTGAGTTGCCTTTTGGTCTTACCCACATATTTTTTCCCGCAGGGACAAGTGAGCATGTAAATCACTCTAGTAGTGTTACAGTTGATGAAATTGTGTATTTTAAATTGTTTCCTATCGTCAGAATCGGTGAACACGTCCGTGCGTTCAACATACCTACAAACCGAGCACCTACCACATCTGTACATACCTTTCAAGGGTGGAAGTTGGGAAAGCCAATTAGGGGTGGGCGATCTTTTATATTCTGAGTGAATGAGGCAATCTCTAAGATTCCTGGAACAACGGGCAGTAAGGAGAAGACGCTTACCAACAATATTGCCTAGAACGGGTGACTCAGACAGGATGTGCCAATGTTGGCTAAGAATTGCCTTGATTTGGTCCCAGTGGGAACCAAATTTGGTTATAATCCTAATAGGTTCCTGTGTATTGTTCACTGATTTAGGATCTTTTTTAATGAGCAATTTCTGTCGGTCTGTCTGAATGGCCCTCTTTTTAGCCTCCCTAATACATGAGTGGGAGTAGTCTCTTTCACTAAATCTGCCATAGAGATCCCTGGCTTCGGCTATAAAGTCTTGTTGGTTGGAACAGTTTCTTTGTGTTCTAAGGAACTGGCCTACTGATATTCCTTTGATCAGGGATTTCGGGTGGTCACTTGTGGCCTGGAGGAGGGTGTTAGCTGCCGTTGGTTTCCTATGGGTCCTGGTATTGATCATACCGTTCTCGACTCCTATAGTCAGATCAAGGAAGGAGAGGGTATGTGGGTGAGCTGTAAAGGTAAGTTTGATGTTACGGTCATTAGAGTTCAGTTCATCCATGAACTGCATTAGTTCATGTTCAGTGCCATCCCAGATCATAAGCACGTCATCAATGTACCTCAGCCAAAGACGACTGTGGCCGAGGCACATTGGGGACGGGTAAACAAGTTCCTTCTCCCACATACCAAGTTGGAGGCATGCATACGAGGGGGCCCAGGGCGCTCCCATAGATGTCCCCCTGGTCTGTTGATAATAAGAACCCATGAATTGGAAGCAGTTATGTTCCAGTAGAAAGGTGAGGATTTCACCAATAAATTCATTCTGCTGTCCGAGAAGTGGATACTTCTTTTCAAGAAAGAACTGGACAGCCTTAAGTCCCCAGGAGTGGAGAATTGACGTGTACAAGGATTCTACATCGATCCCCACCAGAATGGTTCCCTCCGGCAGAGCCATAGTGTCCAGTCGCAACAGTACATCCCTGGTGTCTTGCACATATGAGGTTAGGTCATAGACCAATTCCTTAATCAGTGCATCAATGAATTTTCCTGTTTTTTCCAGGGGACCATTGACTGCGGACACTATGGGCCTACCGGGTGGGTTATGTATGGACTTGTGAAGCTTAGGTATGATGTAGAACGTAGGGGTGTTAAACTGCGAGACACATAGGTAATTGAATTCTTTTCTAGTGATCAACTTCTCTTCCAGGCCAAGACTTAAAAGGGGATTGATAATGGCAGGGAAGGGGTTTGAGTGGAGCTTGCGATAGGTGAGCGCTTTTCTAAGTAATCTTCTCACTTCATTCTCATATTGGTCCTCGGTAAGGAGGACCACATTACCTCCCTTATCAATGCCCTTGATAACAATGCCTGGGGCCTCCTCAAGTTCCCTTAGTGCTCTCCTCTCCTCCCGTGAAAGATTGTCAATGCCTTTATATTTCCAATTAACCTTAGAGAGGTCCCTCTTGACTTGCGCCAAGAAGAATTCAATGGACTTGTGCTTAGATAGTGGGGGCATTTTAACTGATTTGATAGATAGATTAGCAGGGCGTGTAAGTTCATGTTTGCGCTCTGAGGTCTCTGTTTCTGAGTCAGAATCAGTATTCTCTTGTAGGAGGGAAACTAGAGCATCCAGAGTGTCTCTTTCTTCCTTATTTGATTGAATTAATTCAGGTTCATTATGTCTTGAGGAGCGCCAATACCTAAAAATTACTTTTCTGGGATAAAGAGACACATCCTTATAGACTTCGAATTCGTTCATCCTTGACTTGGGTGAGAAAGAGAGGCCTCTGTTGAGTAGTGAAATATGATGGGCATTAAGTGGAAACTTAGTGAGGTTGACCACTTTCATGTCAGGAAGAGAAGTAGCGGAGGTAGGGTCACATGCAGTGGGGGAATCTCCTATGTTCTGTCTGTTTTGTTCCTCAGTTGTCACTGGCTTTTACGTGTAGCCCTTGCCCTTCCCTGACAGTACGGGGACGGGTGTGTAGATGTTTTGCCCTTTATGTTTGATTTGGCTTTTCCTGTGATTGTGCCAGGACTGTCTGGGGAGGGTTGATCTTTCTCTAAAAAAATCACGGAAAGATCTTTATGTTCACTATCGCTATCAGTAGATGAATAGTGTCTGCGATTAGTTTTAGAGCTATGTGAATTTTTTGAATTGTTATTTCTTCCTCTACTCCTCCGTGATCTACTTCTACCTATATGGATCGTGGGGTGAAACAGATCACCACATTCAAAGTCCAGAAGGTTCTGTTTAAACTTATCCTGTTTATGAATTTTCAGATTTTTTTGCATTTTTTCTACTTTTTTTTTAAGGAGTGCATTATGTTTTTCAAAAGAAGGATCCATTTTGAAGGGTTCTAGAAGACTGGCGCTAGTATCTATTTCAGTTTTAATTTCATCCAGTTGGATCTGCTCAATCAATTGCATTACTTCCAGACCTCGTTTTAAACAACTAGTCTTCCAGGTTTCAATGAAACGAGGGGTGTGAAGATGCCCAGCTGGGACAACTCATTCTCTCAAGCCCCTAGGTACCATTTTGGATATGGGATTTCAGAGAGGAGATGACCCATTTTCTGTTCAGAAACTTAATGGTCAATTTTTTATGGTTTCTGAACAGAGTTTGAAGTGAATCCTCACTATGATTTGAAGTAGATTGTTCACAAGAGAAAGCAGACTGAATCTCATGGTCTATGTCAGCATCTAAAAGATATGCCATATCACTAGATGGTTGAGAAAAAAGGAAAGAAAAGAAAAATGAAAAGAGGAGAATTAGATTAATGAGGATGCTGTGTATCCACAGACCGGCCCGCAAAGTAAAAAGATTGGGGTGGAAATTGCAGACTGGTGTATGTGAAAGCAGGCCTAGGTTTAGGAAGGGAAGTCTAATCCCACAAAAGCATACATAGGAAAACAGGAAGATAAAAAAGAAGAAGAACCAAAAAGGCTCTGCTTAAATATATAGTGACAACAGGCAGAGGTTCAGTAATCTCTGTACCTGTATATAATTTTGATAATTGCTGACACCCGTGGTACAAACCTATAGTGGGGGTGCGCTCCCCTGAATTAATTATACATATCAAAGAAAAAAGGGGAGAAGAGACGGAATTGTGGGCCAATTCCAAGACAAAAGCAATTCGTCAGAGAGGAGCGGGCAATTTACAAAAAATATGAATAAAGTTTATTATTAACTCACTTGTACACCAATCAAATTTAAATGATTAAAAACAGGTACCACCACCAATACATAAAATAGACAACATTGTCTTGGAAAAACACAGATGGCCACCACACACAGATACCATGTATACCTCCTAACAAGTGAAATACAAAATGATTAGAGACCAATGAGGTCATCTAATGAAAAGCTTCTAAATGTCAGCGTAGGCTCATTGCAAATGAAAGGAGGGTGGATGGTAAGTGCAACCTGCATGGGATCAACATCCAATATGTATGCAGAAAAAGCATTTGACAGGGTAGACTGGGGTTTCATGATGGATACATTGTGGCATTTGGGTATCGGGACAAAAATGATGAAGTGGATAACAAATTTGTATAATGGCCCGACAGCAGTCGTAAAAGTAAACGGTAGACTCTCTCCAAAAATTAAGATGCAGAATGGAACACGGCAAGGCTGTCCACTGTCTCCACTATTATATGTATTGGCTTTAGAACCACTATTAGCAACACTCCGCAATAACAAAGAGGTAGAAGGAGCGAAACTAGGAGGAAAAGAGCATAAGATCGCAGCTTACGCGGACGACATCTTGATGTACGTATCCAACCCAAGAGTGTCACTCCCAAACATACTGAAAGAAATTAAAAAATACGGAGAACTGTCAAACTTCAAAATTAATCCAATAAAAACGGAAATATTAAACATAGGTCTAGAGAAAAAGGAAGTTCAGTTTTTACAAAAAGAATTTCCATTCACTTGGGTAAAAGAACTAAATTACCTTGGAATTAAAATAACTCCTAGAGTCGAAAAAATTTATCAGGCAGACTTTATTCCACTGATCAATGAGGTCAAAGAAGAAATGAAAAAGTTAAGAATACAGCCACTTTCATGGATTGGAAGAATAAATATGTTTAAGATGACGATATTACCTAAAATAAACTACAGATTACAGATGTTACCAGTAAAAATCCCGCAGAGCTTTTTTAAAATAATTAAAACAATCCTGCTAAAATACATATGGCTTAATAAAAAACCAAGAATTAATTACACGCTGATCACAAGGAAAAAGGAGCATGGAGGTCTTGCCGCTCCAGATATAAGTAGGTACTATAAAGCCATAGTTTTAACACGAATGTTAGAGTGGACAAATGAGAAAAATGAAAAAAAATGGGTGGAAATGGAAAACACAATAAGTGGAGCCACACTACATAAGAATATTTGGATTCCATGGAAATATAGAATATTGGACACCGACACGCACGAAATAACAAAAAATGTATTTAAAATTTGGGACACCATCCACTTAAAGAATGAATGGAAATATAATTCACCACTATTAGCACTCACAGGATCGAATCTCTTCACCCCTGGGAGGGAAATATTTGAAATCCAAGGAATAGGTAACCCACAACTGAAAGATATCACTAGAAATGGTAAAATAAGAACACGAGTAGAAATAGAGGAAAGGAATGGATGGAAGATGAATGAATGGAAGTATACTCAACTAAGGCACCTAGTAAGCACAATACCACACCCACTGAGAGATGAAACAAAATTAACTGCACTGGAAAAGCTATGTAGCAATGAAACACCATTAAAAAACGGAACATCAAAAATTTATAGTATACTGACAGATTTGGAAGCACAAGAAAGACCAGAATATATAAATCAATGGGAAAAAGAAATGAATTTAAAAATAGATAACCAAAAAGTGGAAAAAATGATAGAAATGGGATATAATAAGGCTTGGGACATGAAGACCATAGAAATGAATTATAAACTAGTATCAAGATGGTATATGACCCCAGTAAGAATACACAGATTCCATCAAGATAGAACCTCCTTGTGTTGGAGAAAATGAGGCCAAATAGCAACGATCACACACATATGGTGGGAATGCCCAATAATAATGGAGTACTGGAAGGAAGTGTTAAATAACATAAAAGAAATAACTGGAGAAGAAATAGAACAAAATATTTGGACTTGCCTCTTCCATATCTACAATAAACCTAAGAAACAATATAGAAAATCAATAATACCTAACCTCCTGAATGCGGCCAAGGCCTTAATTCCCAAGAATTGGCTAAAAAGTGGAAAACCAGACATTAGAAACTGGCTAAAGGAAATAGATTATCACTACAAAATGGAAGGAGGAGAGAAAGGGGATAATAGTAGATGGGAAAGTTGGAAAAACTACAAAGTCTCGGATATTTATTTAGATAGGATAAAAGAAAGAATAGGTGCAGAGCCAAGTGGATAAATAAACAACATAAAGGAACGGACCAGACACAGGGGAGGGGGAGGGGGGGGCGAGGGGGAGGGGGGGCGGGGGGGAAATAAGAGGGACTGAGAGAGATTAAGATAATAATAGGGTTTATAATTATAGAAGGCGTTTTGTCGTCGGTTTTTAAAATTATTTAAGAATATCCTAGAAGGGAAAAATAATAAAGATGTGACGGAAACAATCCACAATGATGTGAAAAAGGAGAAGAGATAAAGTTTGACACATAAAGTTGAAATAATGTCTCTCAGAAAACTTTCGCTGAAGTGGATGAAAAAAAAAAAAAAAACATCCAATATGTAAAATGTCAATGAGGGGGACTAATGATGACCAACTCGGCGTCATGCATTAAGAATTCCAATTCTAGTATGCAGAGTTCACCATAAGCATGTGTTGCCGTAAATGGAAAATTGCAGGAGGGGAAGATCTTTGTATAAGTGACCGTGGTTGCTGGAGGAATGGAGCAGGCTTAAATGGAAAGCTGAGTCAGTTGGATCATCAGTACATTTAGGGGAAGCCTGGATTTGTGCAATCAATCCCTATGATAGGGGTGTAAGGATGCGATCTCACCCAATTGTTGGCACTGGAATGTGACACCGGTCAGACGCAAAAGCCGTATCTCCCTCGAGCCATCCACAGGTTTCCAGTTAGTCTATCCTCCATTCTGGTGCAGAGTATTGCCTGTGAAGTCCAGCTGGTAATGAGCGGGGAGCAAGGTACTTAGATAAGTAGGCTGCAGTAAGCCGTATGATGCGGACACACATGTAGTTCCCGGGCTCATGTGGATGACCTCACGGAGGTGCGGATGAAGTCCCCTGGGCAGGTGGGTGGGTCTGTGGATGTGCTAAGGAGAACGTGATGGCGTCATGCTGACGCGTTTCATCCGTCACTCTGATTTCTTCAGAGCATGCGCCGTAGCAGGAACATTCACCTTAAGTAGCCCGAACCTAAATCACGTAGACACGTTGGCTTCTGGGTGTCCCGGTAGCAACGCAATTAGTTGACAGCCATACATACGTAAAGAACACAACATGGACAGCGGACCTGTCTATGGATACAGGGAAATCCACAAGGAACAAAGCAAATTTAAAAGAAGCACAGGTGGATAAAAGATGTAAAACAGAAAACAGATGAATGAAGGGAAGGGGAGGGGGAAAAAAAAAAAAAGGGAAAAGGAAAAAGAAGGTGAATTTAAACCATCCAGTAGATGATGGATAATAAATGAAGAAATGGACATGTATGTCAGCAGGAACCATCGGGGTTAGGGTGTAAGAAATACAGAGAGGTTACACTCATTGTTTAACCCACGTGGATGCTATTTAAGTTATAGATCCACATTTCTTCTTTTTGACAAAGAATTCTGTCAAAATCGCCCCTCCTGAGGGGAAGATTTAGCTTGTCTATACCCTTAAATGCGAGTCCAATAGGAGTCCACTAGGGCAGTATGTGGTGGTAGAAGTATGCACTGGGGGAAGTATGTGGTGATAGCAGTATGTACTGGGAGGCAGTATGTGGTGAGGGCAGTAGGTAGTGGGGGCAGTGTAGTATGTTCTGGGGGCAGTGCAGTATGTGGTGGGGGCAGTATGTAGAGGGGGCAGTATGTGCTGGGGGCAGTGGAGTATGTGCTGGAGGGCAGTATGTATGGGGGCGTGGCAGTATGTGTTGGGGGCAGTATGAAGTTGTACCCCTGGGAGCAGTTCTCTGCTGTTTGTGTGCAGGTTAGGGAGCTGAAGCATTATAGACAGAAGGAACTCCTGCAGGGGAAAGCTTGGCTCCTCCTCTCAGTGCAGTCCAGTGCATTTTCAACCAGAGAGCACACCAATGTATGTGGGAGTCAGCCACACCCCCATCCCGCTTCAGGCTTCAGAGAGAATTCTTACAGGCTGCCTGCCCTACGAGGCTAATCACCGAGTATTGCAGCCAGAGCAAAGTAAGAGGCTGCTCCTACCAGACCCCTTTGCGACTCCATGGAGCGGAGGGCTAAGAACCCAATTGGTGCTGCTCCGTGGGAGGGGGGATCTGCCTACTCCTTCTCCCTGCCCAGCAACTCTGCACCAGCAGCCATTTTAGTTAGTCAGGGTGCTGCTCTCAGAATACATACGTCAGTGTCTGCAGGAGGAGATTTTTCCATTTGAACGCATATACTATAATCGGCATATATTTTTTCACTTTTTTCTGGCAGGGATTTCTTCATGCACATCAACTCATATGAATGGAGGAATCTGTTAGATTCTTTCTTTTTGTTTAGCCCACAGGCTGAATGAAAAAAGAACATTACGTGCATGCCCAAAATTAGAAGTGTGGGGTGGATAGGAGTCGGAAGCTTCTAATGTTGGGCATATACTTTTTTCGGCAGAGATTTCTTCATCCGCATTGATCAATGTCAATGGAAAAATCTGGCTGAACAAAAAAAGAACATTACGTGTATGCCCAACATTGGAAGCATGGGTGTAATGCAATATATACTCATGATGTGTGTGAGAAATGTTTCAGTAAAGTGACTTGGTGTAAAAAAAATTAAAAATGTTTTTTTCATTTTTCAAATTTTGTGGCAAAAAATAAGATCTTCCAAAGACTCAAAATGCCTCTCAGCAAATACCTTGAGGTGTTTACTTTTCAAAAAGGGGTCATTTGGGTGTTTATATTATTCCAACCTTTTTAGGCCTCCAAAAATGTGATAGGTAGTCAGGAAATACAATGCATAATTAATGCCCTTTGAAAGTCTGAAAGTGCTAATTGGATTTTGGGCTCCTGTATGCAGCTAGGCTGCAAAAAAGTCTCACACATGGTCAGTGGTATATTAAGGTTTTGTGCTGCCCTAGGCCTGACTAAACTTGCATACCCCCTAATTTAAATATGACCCATCCCTTCCTGTCAAGGCCACACCCCTTCATGTTTAAGACCTGCCCTGTCATCTTCATGGGAGCAGGACAGAGGAATGCCATGGAGCAGGACAGAGGGACGCCATGGGAGGAGGACAGAGGGACACCGTGGGATGAGGACAGAGGGAGTCCTTGGGATGAGGACAGAGGGAGTCCGTGGGATGAGGACAGAGGGACACCAAGGGAAGAGGACAGAGGGATGCTGTGGGAAGAGGACAGAGGGACACGGTGGAATGAGGACAGAGGGATGCCATGGGAGGACAGGGGGATGCTGTGGGAATGGGACAGAGGGTTGCCATGGGAAGAGAACAGAGGGGCGCCGTGGGAGGGGGACTGAGGGATGCCATAGGAGGGGGACAGAGGGACACTGTGGGAAGAGGACAGAAGGACGCCATGGAAGGAGGACAGAGGGAAGCCATGGGAGGAGGACAGAGGGACACCATGGAAGGAGGACAGAGGGATGCCATAGGAAGAGGACAGAGGGATGCTGTGGGAGGAGGACAGAGGGACACTGTGGCAAATGGACAGAGGGACGCCATGGCAAGAGGACAGAGGGATGCCATGGCAAGAGGACAGAGGGACGCCATGGCAAGAGGACAGAGGGATGCCGTGGCAAGAGGACAGAGGGATGCCAATGGAAGAGGACAGAGGGACACCATGGGAGGGGGACAGAGAGGGATGCTGCATCTTTTGATTCGGGGGAGAGGGGGGTAAGGGGATATGTGCTGGGGAGTGCTTTGGGAGGGGAGAGGACATGTGCAAGTGGAGGAAGATCAGATCCCCCACTAGCACATATACTCCCCCCTCCCAAAGCACTCCCACATCACATATCCCCTTTCCTCCTCCCCTCCCATCACTCCATGTGTGCATCTGTGTTATCTGCGCCCCCGCCCTCCTTCCCGGTTACTGTGTCCCCCTCCACTGTAAACTATATACAGACCTCAGTAGCGCGGCTCTTGCAATGCAGTCATGCCCCTCCTCCATGGCTCCTCCTCCTGGCTGTGTACATGAGACAAGAACAATGGAGCCAAGGAGGAGGATCCTTAGTGTTGTGAATTCATGAAGAAATACATATTACATTTCCTGGCAGAAACATGAGAGATGCATAGGCCTCAAAAAGTAGATGAACTGTGATGTTGCAATAATTGAACTGTTGCCCTTTTGGAGACCTTTAGGACAAATTAGACGCTCTCATGTTTTTCCAAGTTTCTCTACTACTTCAAATATTGAAGACTTTTACAAGCATGTATTGTAAGGAAAACTGTTGGAACAAAAACTGCTCTCGTCACAAAACAAGGAGATATTTACATGGTATTGTGAATAAACGAAAGCTACCACAGGATACAAGGTTATACAGACTATTCTCACATAGAGATAACCTCACCTGGCCTAAACCTATTGTGTTCAAGTGAGGGACTGTTTAAAGAGATAACACCTTGGCTAACAAAACTTATTGTATGAACTTTTAGGATGGTTTAGACAAACAAGTCATTTCTAAACACCCAGTGGGAATGTTCAAGGTCCATCTCAACACGTTAGAGAGAGTTGAATCTTGTGCCAGTCAAAAATATTTTAAAAGTATCTATAAGGTTATTATAAGTCATTTCAAACTATCTATGACATTGTAGGTCACAGAGACATATTATAATTTTGGCATCTGCGGACCCAACAACTTTGGTATGAAGAAAATGTATATGAAAGTGTGATTTTATAAGTAGAAGTGTTTTAAGAAACGAATTAGTATTAGGAAAAACATATAATTATGATTATAATTATATAAGACTGTAGCCTATGCTTAGATAAACAAATATTCAGTGGAGATACCAGAAGTTATACAGGTATCCATATAGATAATCATTTTTTTTTTTTTAAACATTTTGTTTTATTGAAAATAAAAATATATGCATACAAGGCAACAGAGATCAATTGCTTGGGAGATAAGTTATAATAGTAGGTAAATAGTTAAAGCACAAGATGAGATTACAGTGATTTCTGAGTAATTATCATCAGTATACCGTTACTTATGTAATATAGTCTGAGAAACTAAATTGAAAGTTAACTGAGTTTTATCATTTTGTATGTTAGTTATGGGGTAAACATATGAACCCATGCTATATCTTAAGAAGGGGTAGTTACCGCTTCTTTGTGACTAAACAACATACATTGCAGCAATCTTCAGTGTACATTTGGTTTATCATCTTATGTAAACATCACCTTCTTCTCAATATTAACTATTATAAGAGTAAAGAGGGGAGGAGGAGAAAAATTAACAAAAAAAAAAAGGGAAAAAAGAGAGGGGGAATGGGAGGTAGAAAAGGAGTCAAACCAGGTTTTGTGCCAAGACTGCATTGAAGTCTTGTGAGTACTTAAAGTTGAACCAAGGTTGCCAAGTTCTATGAAACCGTTCAATGTGGCCCCTGTCCTGTGCCAGCATGTCCTCCATCTCGCAAATATCCCCTACTTTATTCAGCCATTCTGCTGTGGAAGGAACTCTCACTGAATTCCAATATAGCGGGATCAAAGATTTGGCCGCATTTAGAAGGTGCTTAGTCAGAGAGTGCTTGTACCGTTTGAATGAAAAATTTGTTACATGTAAAAGGCAGCAGGCTGCCGTGAGATTTATTCTGGTTTCAGTAATTTTTTTAATCAGATTTCTTATTGTAGACCAGAAATTTGCGATGGGGGGACAGTGCCACCCTATATGGGCCAATGTGCCTAACTCACCCTGACATCTCCAGCATAATTCTGACTTCTGAGAATTCCATTTATGCAATTTGTCTGGTGTGTTGTACCAGTGCATTAGCAGTTTGTAACTCGTCTCTTGTGATTTAGTGTTTATAGAACCTTTATGAGCAAAAATACATGCATACCTCCATTGTTCACCCGAGATGTCCTCTCTCAGCTCCTCCGACCACCTCCTCCTGTGACCGTCATCATCAGTGCTCTTGGGGTGTTGCAGCCACGCATATGCGAATGAAATGGCTCTGTTTAAAGGAGTCCTACTATGGCAAACCGATTCCAGATCCGTGAGAGGTCTAAGGAAATCCCCCTTATGACTATGGCTGGTTAGGTAGCTTCTTAACTGAAAATAAGACCATTGCCTTAGATGTGGTAGGTTATTATCAGCCTTTAATACCGCCCAATCTTTGAATCTGTCATCAGTAAAACAGTCACCTGTAAGTAACGGAGATGTGTTCTAAGTTATGGGTTGGAACAGTTTGTTCCCTAGTCCAGGGGCAAAATCTGGGTTATCTGTTAGTGGGGTCAGTGGGCTTACGTCTGTAGTAATAAAATGACGGTTGGCAAGTAAGTGTATAATCTCTAGTGTGATGCCAGTTATAGGGTGTTTGCGAACACTCGATGGATATCTAGCCCAGGGGATCCACGGGTAGTATTGCAACTTTAGGGAATTCAACTCTCCCTCCAGGGGGACCCAATCCTTCATGTGGCCATGGCAGTGCCAATCTATCACTCTGGCTAAGTGTGAGGCGTAATAATAATGTTTAAAGTTAGGTAGGTTAATCCCCCCTTAAACTTTAGGTCTTGTCAGCCAGGGTAACCTAATCCTAGGTTTCTTTTGGTTCCAAAGGAATCTCAAAATTATAGAGTTTAGTACACGAAAAAAGGCATGAGGGATTCTAACTGGCAGGGTGCGCATTAGGTATAGAAACCTGGGTAGTATAATCATTTTAATAATAGCGGCCCGTCCGAACCAAGATAGAAAATCCAGGTGCCAGTCCTTAAGATTCCCAGGTATTTAAGTGCGTTGGGAACCCATCTAAACTGTGAATTGGAAGTGGTTAGGCGGAGTAGATTTTCTGGTAGAGTAATGTTAAGGGCTTCCGATTTTGAATAATTTATTTTTAAATTTGAAATGTAACCGTATGTGTTAAATTCTTTCAGTAAGTTAGGTAAGGAGACAGTAGGATTCGTGAGAAAAAATAAAAGGTCATCTGCATAGGCTGCCAACTTGAACTCCCTGTCCCCAATCCGGAATCCAGATATTGCGGTATTTTGTTTAATCGTTCTTATGAAGGGTTCTAAGGTTAGTATAAACAGCAGGGGTGACAACGGACACCCCTGCCTAGTCCCATTCGCTATGTGTACAGGCTTAGAAAGTGTACCATTAATTTTTAGTTGCGCCTTGGGGTTTTGGTATAAAGCTGATATCCAGGAGAGCATGTGTGTGCCCAGTCCCACATGTTGGCACACTGCCCTCATGAAATCCCATGCCACTCTATCGAAGGCCTTCTCCGCATCCGTGGACAGGAGAAGGCCCTCGACATCCCGTGTTTTTGCTGCATGTATGAGAAGGAGCGCTTTAGTGACATTATCTTTAGCGTCTCTTCCAGGAACGAAGCCCACCTGTTCCAGATCGATCAGCTCCGGCAATAGTGGGCTCAGTCTCGTAGCGAGGATCTCAGCGAACAGTTTAACATCCAGGTTTAGCAGGGAAATGGGTCTATAACTAGGACATTCTAACGGGTCTTTTCCTGGCTTCGGTATCACCGTGATGTGGGCCGAAAGAAAATCTGGGGTCACCTCTCTAGGCGAGGACAGGGAGTTCAAGGCAGCCGCAAGGGGTCTCTCAAGGATGTTCAAGAAGGTCTTATAATAAATGCCGGTCCCGGACTCTTGCCATTTTTTAAGTGTTTAATGGCCTGAGTGATTTCTAGTGGTGTGATTGGGTCCTCTAGCAGGGCAGAGTCCGACTCCTGGAGAACCGGTAGACCGCTCCTGAGTATGTAGTCTTTTATGATTTGGGTTCTGTCGTCAGTCATATTATGTTCTCTGTGTTGTGGTGGTAGATTATAGAGTTTTGTGTAGTATTTTTGGAAATGATCGGCTATCGCTTCTGATGTTACGTCAATTTTACCATGTGCCCCTCTGATGCCGGGGATGTTGTTAGAGGTTGTGTGTTCCCTTATCGCTCTTGCTAAAAGTTTTCCCGTTTTATTTCCCGCCTCATAGTATAGTTTCTTTCTAAAGAATAGAGTTCTTTTAGCTCTAGAATCCAATATTTGTTGAAGAGTCTTCCTAGCTTCTAGTAGTTGTGTGGCTGTGACTGTAGATAAAGACTGTTTATGCAAGGTCTCTAGGGTATTAATTTGTGTGATCAGTTTTTTAATAGTAAGTTCTTTTTCTCTTTTACGTTTGGATCCCATTCTTATCAACTCACCCCTAATCGTACATTTGTGGGCCTCCCAAATCATGAGAGGGTCTGCGTCTGGTGTGTTGTTTAATTTGAAAAACTCAGTCAGTGTGGAAGTGAGAGTGGGAAGAAGCGACGGGTCTGTCAGGAGCGATGCATTTAGTCTCCATGTCGGTTGTTTTTGTGGGGGATTTAACAAATCCATCGATAGGGAAATAGGTGCATGGTCAGAAAACGTTTGGTTTCCTATGTATGCACCCTTTACTAACTGGAGGTCTCTCTGTGAGATGAACAGGTAGTCTAGTCTCGCATATCTAGCATGTGGGATAGAAAAAAAGGCGAAATCTCTATCCTCAGGATGGAGAAAGCGCCATGTATCGACTAACTGGAGGGATTGGAGCAGCGCCTTTAGTTTTTTGAGTATTCTGTAGGTGATGCATGTTTTCCCGTTGGACGTGTCTGCTAGAGGGTTAAGCGGGACATTAAAATCCCCTCCCAGGATCAAACAGCCTGAAGCAAATCCCTGTAACTCCTTTACCATTCGTTGGCAAAACGTGATATGAGCCTTATTCGGGAAGTACACGTTTGCCAGAGTTACTGGGGTGTTTCCTAAAGATCCCTTTAGAAAAATAAACCTACCTTCGGGGTCAGAAAGTTGCTCAGTCAGTTCAAAAGGTGTGTTTTTGTCTATTAATATCGATACTCCCTTGGATCTGGAATCGTTATTAGTAGCATGGAATGCCCTTGTAAAGTGGGAATTCGTAAGTTTAGGGACATGATGTGTCCTAAAATGAGTTTCCTGCAAGTAAACAATTTGCGGCTTACCTTTTTGGAGTTCCCTTAGAAGGGAAGTGCGTTTCTCAGGGACATTCAGTCCTCTTACGTTGTGTGAGATAATCAGAGGGTTTTTCCCCAGCGATGAGTAGGTCATGTCGGAAGGTCAGGAGGAGGCGGTCCCGAGGACAATCTGCAGGGAGACAACTACAAAAACCTGGTTAGGCACTTTGCTATTATCAAAGACTCTCAATCTTAATCCTAATTGGAGTGGGTCTGAGTAGATTAGGACAAAAGATTGAGCGAAAGAAATAAAAAAAGGAGAGAAAGAGAGGTAGAGGAAACAAAAGAGAGAGCTTAAGAAGAGAAAAGAAAAAAAAAAAAAGGGGATAGACGATGAGTAAATAAAAAGGGGGAGAATAGATTGAGGGAGCAAGTAAAGTACTGGGGGGTCCCTCACCAGGGCGTGATCTCACCGCCCCAGAGGGGGAGCCCACTGGGTATAATAGTGAACCCCGAGACCTGTAGTCAGGCTACTGGGTCACTTTGTGGGGGAAGAGGGAGTCGTCAACGACCAAGCAGGGACACACCAACTAAATAAGTATCTGTATCAAATTAAGTTTGAGAGAGAACTCTATTGAGTCACACACAGCCTTAGTGAGAGTAATTGAATAAAAATTAAAAGAAAAACTGAACCATTGTATACCCAACCTAAGTATTAGTCAAAAATTCGGGTAGAGGTGGAGGGAGGTCTTATAAAGCGAGGGCTGAGTCCAAACATAAAATTCAAAACTAAGACTAAAGCTCCCTATGGACAAGTAGAGAGAGTTCGAGTGAGGCACTAAAGGTATTATCGTCCTCTTTAGAAGATCAATGCTTCCGCCCTGTGAGAACAGCTGGTCTTCGACTGTAACTTAAGGTGAACATGTAGAATAAGAACAACTGCAAAACTGAGGAGCCGCACATCCGTGCAGAGGGTCTTGAGAATTAAGGGTGGGGGAGGAAGTCGAGTGTCTTCAAAGCAGATGTAAACGAGAGTTATCAAGTTCAAAGTTTCTGCAAAGCACACGTGAACTACATAACTGTGAAAACGTAAGTGTGCACTAACGGCAGATTGGGTTACGGGTGTCACATCATTCATCCTCCTGGATTCTGGCATCTTCTGCGGATCTTCTCGGGGTTCCCATTTTGGAGTTTCCAGATCTGCTGTATTTGGATTTCTTAGACACTCTCTTGTCAGGTGTGGAGAAAGGTGAGCTCGGTGGACTTCTTTCAATAGGTGTCCGAAGGAAATCAGCGTACCACTCTGGCAGGTCAATCTGATCCATATCTAGAGCGCGGCAAAATTCAGGAAGGTCAGCGGGGGTGCGCAGGGTGTGTTGGTGGCCATTGTATGAAACCATCAAAGCAAAAGGGAATCGCCAGGAGTATCTGAGATCTTTTTCCCTTATTTTCTCCAGCAGAGGGCGCAAAGCGCGTCCATTTTGCAGAGTAATCTGAGATAGGTCTTGAAATAGCATGATCGTTGCTCCATTAAAGACAATTCTCTCATTTCTCCTTGCTTTCCGCATTATTTCATCTTTTAGCACAAAACTTTGCAGGCAGCATATAATATCCCTTGGAGGGGCTGTGTCTGGACCTTTCGGTCTAAGGGCTCTATGAGCTCTGACAAAGTCAATCTCCATGTCCTCAGGTCTCTCTAATAAACTATTGAACACCCTCTGAAGTGCTGGGGCTATTTGGGCCTGTTCCACTGATTCAGGGATCCCTCTCACCCTGATATTGCACCTTCTGCCTCTGTTGTCGAGGTCTTCAATATGTCTATTCATGTTTATTAGGTGCTGGGATTGCGTCAGTGAGGCCTTTTCAAGCCTGCCTATGGCCTTGTCTCTGTGTCGTCCCGCGGCCTCCGCCGCCAACATTTTCTCATTAATAACCATCATGCTGGTCTTTAGGTCTGTGATGGCAGCTGAAAAAGTGGCTTTGATATCTGCAGCTATCAGGGACATGTCGGCGAATGTTAAGGGGTGATCTGGCCTATGCTTACCCCTGCCTGAATCCTCCGGTGCCGACTGGGAGTCTTCGCTGTACTCCTCCTCGTTGTGGGCCGGCGCCATCTTGGATCTCGTTTTGCTGCTGTTAGTAAGCTGTTTAGCTTTAAAGATGTCCGGAATAGTAGAAGCCGTGTGGGGCACCGATCCACGTCTCGGGCGGGATTTAGGTGTGTAGTATAGCTTCTTACCCGGCATCTGGTGGCTCTGGGTCGGGTATTAGGTTGCGGACGGCTGTGTGTGCTGCGGAGCTCAGTTAGTGTGCGACCATCCTCGTCGCGCGCTAAGCCACGCCCCATAGATAATCATTTTTATGTAGTATTGATGAAATATATAACAACGTGTGTATTTCCTAGATAGACCAGTCTTTATAGACATACATTTATAGAGACACATATATATGTAACCAGTTTATGTAATAGTGATTAATCAAGATTATACTGAATGTATTTTATATTAGACCAATTACCAGAATATTTAAAGATATATACTATCCTTACCATTATACACATTATGAAAATAGAACGTATTAACTTAAAAGGATAGACTCAAAACACATGTGAGACACCTGGTGGTTGAAGGTGGTATTATTTGAACTCACTAAATTTCCAGAGAAGGTTAATAATTAAGTCTCCTAACCCAATGGAAAGTGAGCCACGTCCTTTTGGGCAGAGCCATTCTAATTTTTATGGTCTTATTATCTGAAATGGTATTTAGAGGCAAGTAAGATGCCAGGAAAGGGAGGAAAAGGAGAAAGATGGAGAGGAAGTGAGCTCAGGGGGAGAGCTCAGAAGGAAGCTCAGGGATCCATCCTGAGGGGGGACAATGGGAGATACACACACTCCCAGACTGACACTCATGCACCATGCATGAATACAGTACATATCTTTACATTCATGAAGATTCCTCAACACCTAATACTTAGAACTCAGAGGTCACAAGAAGTAAATCCTCTTTAAGAGTATCCATTTTGAAACTATGGCAGCCATCTTAACTCTGGTAACCAGCCAATAGGAACTGTAGCCATCCTGGAATGGGTAATTATGTCATGTTGATTTTATCTTGTATGTTCTCTCAAATATTGATTTGTTCTCTCAAATATTGATGTATTGAATATTATTAAATTGATAATCATTCTCCCGAATCAATAACCGCCTTGTAGATTTTTCTCTAAAGATTCAAATTTTTCATCATATTTTTCTTTTTGCATAGTTGCCACATTTATTGACAATACAAACGTCTAATTTATTTCACATTTTTAACCACTTACTTACCTGCAGTATAGTAACGGATGGACGTGTGAAATACAGACGTTCTGTTTAATTGTCAAGTTCACAAGGTTATTGATTCTACCGAGAAGTTATCATGGTGGTATTAGGTCAAAGGGACGGTACGCCCATTTTTGCAAGTGTTTTTATTGATTTTCAAGACGTTCATGTAACGCAATCGGTATCTTAATTTCATGTGATTATTTGTGTTTGTTTACCAATAAATTTCTATTTCGTATGATCACACGTCTCCGTGAATAAGTTTCACAAGCATAGACTGTGTCATATAGATTGATTTTTTTATCTTAAAAATATCTTCGTTAAAAATTACTCAATGATAATTATTGTGCGGGAAACCTGTCCTTAAAAAGGCACAACTTATTCTGACTGATTATTCACGACATTAGTGAGCTCAGTGTGTGGCTGTCAGTGGGGAGAGAGGTGTCAGCTGTCACAGAAAGCCAATCAATGCGTGTGGGACCCCGGGCAGCACCCCTGTCTGGCTAGTTACCAGAGTTCAGTGCTGTAACTTGTTGTGGCACTGGGCTCCGGGATTCAGCTGTACTCCCCTGATGCGGCCCTGTGTGCGGGAGCTGGGAGGGGAGGCTTGGTCGGGCTCTAGACCAAGACACAGGGAGAAGTAGTAGAATGTGTTTTGGGGTTTTATTCCATGTATACACATGGCATGTGTGAGAAATAAAAAAAAGTGACAGCTTTGTGTAAAAAAAAAAAAAAAATTCAAAAACTTTTGGCAAAAAATGAAATCTTGCATGGACTTAATATGCCTCTCTGTAAATACTTTGGGGTGTCTACTTTTCCACAAGAGGTCATTTGGGGGGGTGTTTGAACTATCCTGGCATTTTAGCACCAGAAAATCAGAGCTGCTTAAAAGCTGCATAAATTCCAATATTCAGTACATACTATAGTTTGCAGATGCTATAACTTTCACACAAACCAATTAATATACACTTATTGGTAATTTTTTTTTTACCATAAACATGGTGCAGAATACATTTTGGCCTAAATTTATGAAGTCATTTTATTTTATTTTATATTGTTTCATAAGAGAAAGTAGAAAATATATTTTTTTTCCAAATTTTTGTTTTTTCTTGTTTATATAATAAAAAATAAAATAACCCAGTAGTGATCAAATACCACCAAAAAGCTTTATTTTTATGAAAAAATTATACAAATTAAATTTAGGTACAGTGTTGCATGACTGAGCACTTGTCAGTTAACCACTTCAACCCCGGAAAGTTTTACCCACTCCCTGCGTCGCTTTAACTGATAATTGCGCGGTCGTGAGATGCTGACATATAATATTGATGCCCTTTTTTCCCTACAAATAGAGCCTTCTTTTGGTTTTGGTTTTGATACAGATACTTATTTTTGGCATTTGATCACCTCTGCGTTTTTTATTTTTTGCGCTATTAACAAAAAAAAGGCCGACAATTTTGAAAAAAAAAAAAAACAATATTTTTTAGTTTCTGCTATAATAGATTTCCAAAAAAAATGTAAAAAAATAATTTCTTCATCAGTGTAGGCCAATATGTATTCTGCTACATATTTTTTGTAAAAACCAATACCAATAAGCGTATATTGATTGGTTTGCGCAAAAGTTCTAGCATCTACAAACTACGGGATAGATTTAGGGACTTTTATTTTTATTTTTTGACTAGTAATGGCGGTGATCTGCGATTTTTAGTGGCACTGCGACAATGCGGCAGACAAATCTCACCCTAAGTGACACTTTTTGGTGACCAGTGACACAATACAGGGATCAGTGCTATAAAAATGCACTGATCACTGTATAAATGGCACTGGCAGGGAAGGGGTTAACACTAGGGGGTGATAAAGTGGTTAAATGTGTTCCCTGGGAGGTGTTTCTAACTGCAGTGGGAAGTGTTACACTGGAGGAAAAGAGAGATAGTGTTTCAGCTAAGCTGAATCACAATCTCTCACTTTTCCTCCCTGACAGAACAGTAGTGTGCTTTGTTTACATCAGCACACCGCTGATCTGTCTCTCTACAGAACGATCTGTGGGTCGCGGCGGCCATTGTGCCCCCTAAACCGCATGCACAAAATCACATACAGGTACGTGATTTTGCACACCCGGGCTGCCCTGCAGCAGTAAATGTACATGGGGCTGTCTGGGGCTGTCTGGAAACGGTTAAAATAGCACAGTGCTAAATAGCAACAAATGGCCTGGTCATGAAGGGCGTAAAACCTTCTGAAGTTCTAGTGGTTAAAGTACTATGAAACTACTATTTGTAATTTTAGCTGAATACATTGAGCACAATAAAATAAACGTTTCCTAGTGAACTATTTGTTAAAATTATTACCTTAGCACTTGCAGTTTACATCTTTTAATGCTGCTGGCTTCTGCACCTTCAATGCTGCTTCTTTGAACTGGCCTTCATAGGAAAGAGTTGGTAGTGGACAGTGCAGTCTGCAACCAGTATGTTAGCTCAGAGAAGAAAGGGAGTTGGAGAGGTAGAAGTAGGGGATTGCCTTGCCATTCTAAGCTACTAGTGTGTGTGGTTATATTGATGTACAACATGTAGGGAGACACAACTCCAGTCCCTGCATGCAAGGGGTGACTCCATAGGACACTACAAAAGAAAAGCGCAAACTTGAAACAAGAAGCCCAAAGCAGCAGTCATAGTACCAACAAACTGGGCAAGGGCAAAAGATTAGATAGGCAGTGATTAAAAGAAGCTGCATACTGAGTAAGGGATTAAATTAGGGCTGAACTTACTTAAAAACTGAGGGTTACTATCCCTTTAAACATTTGGTGAATAGCCCAAACAATATATTTTTGAAAGTGGAGTATTTACAGAAATAAATGATAGTTTTACTAATTGCATACTCTCTGTGATAGTTGTGCATATGTTTTTAAACAATATATTTAATTTTAAAAAAATACACAAACACAACATAATTACATTTCAAGCTAAATATGGAGGATGTAATTATTTCAAGTTAATCAATAACAAACATGTTTACATTTAAAATTGAGCTTTTATTTAAAAAATATGAAAATCAGAACTATAAGGGCTTACTCACACTATTGCATTGCATTAGTGTGTGCATTACCATAACATGGGCAACACATGTAGCATGCTTTAGTTCACTTACGTGCCATTCATTTGGACTTACAAAATGAAAGTGAGCTGCAGTGGAGTATTGCACAACACACATATTTTATGTACATTTCTATGTGTTTCACATTATTTAACGTACCATAACATACTGAACTGATTCTATGAATTACAGATGAGACATACTTAAAGCAGAACCAAAGTTTCACAAACAAAAAAACACTGAGAGTGTAGACTATTTTGAAAGAAGAGACATGCAAGCCTCTTTTGCCACCTGGCTCCTGGTGATTTTTGTCTGTACTGTGTACACCAACCATTCTCAACCTCCAGAGGTTGCAAGGGGTTCCCTGAGCTGTGCCTTACTGACCTCCCACCTGATGGTGCCTACATAGCTGTGTGGTCAATACCATATGGCAGTGCTAGCTGCATGACACCAATGATCTTTTTATCTGTCTGTAAAAGTGACACTCTGACCAATACTTTAGGGTAGACATTCTTCCCCCTGGCCACCAATTAATTGGTTTTAGCAGGGGTACCCCAATACCTGAATATGATTTCAAGGGTTCCTTTTGGATGAAGAGGTTGAGAAAGGCTGGTGTGCACCATTCAGTATACATTCCTTCTCTGTTCTTTTCAAAAATAGAGCCTGGTGCCAAAAACAATTAAACACCAGCATAAATGCAAAAGGGTTATATCATAAGTGTCTGTCCAATGGCTGGAGAGCATCACTGCCGGACCTGGAACAAGCAGCAGCACTGACTCAGTAGAAATATGTATGCAGGTGTCCCAACACTTATAGGCTTCAAGGAGTTGCAAGGAAGCACAGGCAATGTGAGTATATAAGGGTCGGGGTGGCGGTTTCCATAAATACTGTTGGGCAAACCTGCAATTTTCTGATTTTTATTTTTTTTCAAAATTATTAATTAATCAAATTTTTATTTAATCAGTGTGCACATTAAAACTAAATCAGCGAGAGCCTAGTGCTATGAGTCTGACTCTTTTTTAGGGCAACACAGCTTTAATTGTACAATCTCCTTTAGATCTATCAACATCTGTGTAGTACAAGGTCCTGGCTGATTGGATATTAATTGCTTGGATAGATTAGGTAGGTCTTCATATTAGATTGTTTTAAAATAAAAAAAATAAGTGTACAAAGATTGTATGGTCAAATTGTAATGTATATAAAAGATGTGTACAAAACACAGGCAGAGAGCTTTTTAATGGTTTCCTGTGTCTGTTATAATGTGTTCAAAGCAACAAATGAAAACGCTGGGTAGTCAGAATACACTCTTCTCCCTTGCACCACAATCTGGAGATACTGTTTTAGATATTTAGGTATTTAGAGGAAATACCAGCTAATGTGTGTGTGTGATACTAATGATAAGTAAAACTGCACTCTACTTCTAGCTGCAGCAATTTTCGAGGTCAGGTCATCTGCCATGTTCCTTTAAGCAGTGGATGGAAGTAGTGATGATGTGAGCTGATCACCTGCTGGAGCCGAGCATGCTCCCTGTATAGTAGGTGGATGTTATAGAAAATGAGGCATCCCCAACATCTCTTTAGATGTGCACACTCCTTGCTCCCCCCCACCTATCGCTGGGTGGTGCAGACTTCTGCTGTGCACACTGCCCATCAGTTGTTTAGCTTCATTTCACTGTCAACAGAGCTCTCAGTGTAGTAACATTTCACACTGAGTTATCTCTTGTATGACCACCTTGTTCAATATCTATAACAAAGAACATTATTAATACCCATACTGAATTTATGGAACCAAAAGAACCACTAAAGTAGAACTCCAGGCAATTTTTTTTAGCCTGCAGTGTGTAACAAAGTTTAAGAGCAACATCACTCAAAAAGTTAAGTTCCATTGATCCACTCCCTCCTCTAGCCTTTAACTGATTTACAAGATTTTGTAGGGGGAGGGGGCAGCTATTACTGATTTGTATTGGTATACGCTCCCACTTCTGCAATATAGTTGTCGATAATAGAACATATTTGACTGTGACAGATGGCAGATATGTACATGTATAACAGGCAAACACCATGACGTATGGATATTATAATAAGAGGGAATGGATGAGAAATTGACAACTAAATGTAGTAGATCATATAACTTACTGTAGTACATCATATAACTTACACAAGATAAAATTAGGAGGTTAGAGGTGGATAGTATACTAATATAGTATACTAGTAGTGGATAACAAATAGACACCATAATATCACAGTCTGTATGTTAAATGTAGTATTATCTAGAGTAAGGTGCTAATTTCCAATTCTTCATTAATACCTCCAGGCGAAAGTATGTCAAGAGCGTATATCCAATAAGTCTCCAATTGGCAGAGACGTTTAAATCTCTCTGCCGCGGACAGAGTGGCTGGTATGGATTTGGTGATCCATACTTTTAGGCCTATGGTGGATTTAGGATGATGTTGGGTGAAATGTCGTGGGACACTATGGTGGTCTTTACTGGCCTTATTATTGTTAATTTAACCACTGCCATCTGTGCCCTGTACCCCTGTGTCAAATTGCTTCAGGACTTCATTGTATACAGCACTGATGTTAACAATCCAATTTGCGGGTGCATGGTCATCTTGGCCATCCTCACAACACACCTGTCACTTCCCTTATCATTGTGTATTCAACATCTGCCCATACTCCTCCCTAGGGTTGTCCCGATACCACTTTTTTAAGACCGAGTACAAGTACCGATACTTTTTTTCAAGTACTCGCCGATACCGATTACCGATACTTTTTTTTAATGTCACGTGACAGGGTTTTTTTTTTTTTTTTTTTTTTTTTTAGGGGGGGGGGGGGGAGTGAACGGTGTGTGTGTTTTTTTTTTTTTTTTTTTTTTCATTTACATTTATTATTTTTTACAATTTAATTTTTTTTTATTCTTTATTGCACTATGTGTGTGTTTTTTTTTTAATCAGCCCTGTTGGGGGGCTTTGGTGAGATATCAGGGGTCTTAACAGACCTCTGATATCTCCCCCTTGAGACAGAGAAAGAGACAGAGGATAGAGATTCCCCAGTCCCTTTCTCTGCAGCGTCAGCTGCACTGACAATGAATGGAGAGAAGACAGCGGCTCCTCTCCATTCATAAACTGACACATTGTAATCACAGGAGATTACAATGTTTCAGTTATGTGAATAGACAGAGTCAGCTGACTCTCTCCATTCACACAGCGGAGAGACAGCAGAACGGAGGGGACAGAGGAAGAGAGAGGGGGACAGCGGAAAGCCGTAACGGATGGGGACAGCGGAGGGGGACAGAGCAAAGAAGGAGGACAGCGGAGGGGGTCAGAGGAACGGAGCAGGACAGCGGAGGGGGACAGAGGAACGGAGCAGGACAGCGGAGGGGGACAGAGGAACGGAGCAGGACAGCGGAGGGGGACAGAGGAACGGAGGGGGACAGAGGAACGGAGGGGGACAAAGCAACGGTGCAGGACAGCGGAGGGGGACTAAGGGGGATGAGGTGACAGTCAGCGGTGATCAAGTGTGGGGGAGTAACAAGCACCGATCACCGCTGTATGTCACTAAAGCAGCTGAAAGCCGCGGGGGGAGAAGCTTGTAACTCCCCCACGCGCCGATCACGGCTGACTATCAAGGTATCGGTGGAAGCATCGGGAGCATTTGCCCGAGTACAAGTACTTGGGCAAATGCTTGGTATCGGTGCCGATACCGATACTAGTATCGGTATCGGGACAACCCTACTCCTCCCCATACTCCGCCCCCTCATCATTCGCAAGCCAGCTTGAGGAGTATGGACGTAGGTCTGATGAAGGAGCCGCACATGCTCCGAAACACGTTACCGCCCCTTCTCTCCACTGACACCATCAGCCTTGTATGTCCCGCAGTGAATACAGGCTTCAGTGCTGCCTCCTCTCTCCAACACGAATGAGAACGCTTTATAGCTGCTGGACGGCTCTACACTGCACTGCACCATGGTGAGGATGGACACATGCCACAGATGAGGACTCATGATTTTATCATGTCTTTTAACACTCAACGATCTTGTAAGTGCTTTTAAACTTTTGTGCATGTTATTAAATTTTGCATACTGCACTTAGAGGCGCCTTTCTTTTCCTTGTTTGCTGGTGAGTACTTGATTTTTAAAAGTCAGCACCTATAGTATTTGTAAAATAAATAAACTGAAGTTCCGCTTTAAGTATCTTGAGGTGTATGCCATTTTAAGTTAAGCTGTCTTAAAAGTAGTAGTAAACTTAAGTTACAAAAACAACTGAGCCCTCTGTAGGTTAATGCATAATGTGCACTGCCATAGCTCCCAACACACTCTCATTTTGAGAGACTGTCTCTTAATTGGAACAAAGTCCCTTTGTCCCTCTTGCCACCTCATTTGTCCCTCATTTTGGCCTGATCTACAGTATATAGTTGTATATAAAATTCACTTTTTATCTTTCAAAAAGTGTTTTACAGTTCTAAACCTTTCATTCAATTTCTAAATTGCTGCATTTGTAAAGTTCAAAAGCCAGTATAAAGGAATATACTGTATGGGTAAAAGAAAGCCGCTGTTCTAACAATATGTTCCCTTCGTCGAAAAGTGCCTGCGCATGCGCAGGACGGAGCTGCACTCCAGTTGATTTGGAGATCAGCTGGAGTGACGTGACCATGGTGCATGCGCATATCAGAGGAGGCATTTTTCAATGGGAGAGAGAATGTCACGGACACTATTAAAAAATATTCACAGAGCAGAGGGACACCGTAGTTCCCATATTGTGCCTCGCTGTTGTGAGGCGGGGTTTCAGTCTGCTCAAGGTCGTCTTTTGTCAGTGTTGCACGGCGCTTGAGTGTCTTGATCAGCGCCTGTTGCCTGTGTCTAAGGGCGGGTTGCAACACAGACAAAACCCACCCTTCAACACAGCCACAAGCTGCCCTGTAACAGCGAGGCATAATGTAACTACAGTGTCCCCCTCCGCTCTGTGAATAGCTTTCAATTGTGTTCATGAAATTCCCTCTCCTGTCTAAAAATGCCTCCTGTGATGTACGTGGGCACTTTTCGACGGATGGCACATATCGATAGAACACCAGCAGCTTGATCTTGATCAAGATATGAGCATATTAATCCAGGTGTAGTACAAAATAATACAGGGCTTACACGTTTCGGCATGTAGCCTTAATCATAGCTGAAACGCGTAAGCCCTTCATTATTTTATACTTCACCTGTATAAATAAACTAATTCATTGTGGAAGATTGAGCTGCCGGTTTTCTTTTACATATCTGCTTGCTCGGATGCTAGGAAGACACTACAAGCCAGTGCACCGACCGCTCACCACCTTGGGGAATTATAACAGATGTTTTCTACTAATATTTAAGTATAAAGGAATAGTAGTGGGTATAAGTAATCCATTTTTTATAATTCTCCTTTAAGGGGGCGTGACAGGGGGTGCGTCCTATGCCTACATACTTTTGCTAATAGGTGTCCCTCATTCCCATCTCAAAAAGTTGTGAGGTATGTGCACTGCTCGTAAAACACATCATGGCAGACTAAACTCTTAGGCTACTTTCACACTGGGGCATTGGGGCGTCGGTGGTAAAGTGCTGCTATTTCTTTCTCGGACATCACGGGACACAGAGCCACAGTAATAACTGATGGGTTATGTAGGTACCTTTAGGTATTGGACACTGGTCACACCCTAATCAGGAAGTTCAACCCCCTATATAATCCCTCCCTTTCCAGGGATACCTCAGTTTTTATGCCAGTGTCTTAGGTGTTGGACGTGTAAAGATGTCCTGTGCTGAAGCTCCAAAGGGAATATCCTGATATCCTATACTGGGGCAAGCCAGGCGAACCGGATCCATTCAAAGTGTCTTTTCATGGCCGAATTGGATGGTACCCGGGCCTCGTGTCCGAAGAAACGAGGTTTTACCTGTAACGCTTTTTAGAGAGCTGGACCCCGCAGATCAGAAAATGGCTTTAAATCTCCTAATTTCTGGCTGGGTGCTTTACAGGGCCAGAACTGCAGGATCCCCCTATTTGTTGGGGGCCCCAGTCTCTGACGGTTTTTTTAAATGGAGCCCACCGTGAGAGGTGAAGATTGGGTCTGTGTATACAGAACCCTGCGGCTGGATAAGGTAAGAGGAGATTCCACAAAATTTTTGAATTCTAGTAGGTTTTCTCCTTTAAGGTAAATGCATGCTATGCCTATTGTGACACCAGGGGCTGCCAAGAGCACATACCATCTCATGCTGATTTCTGTCTCAGCATTCAACGCTGTACAAGCTCCTCCGACCGGCTCCAGGTAGGATGGGATGGGGGGTTTTCTCCTCTGGGATATTCCCCCCAGGCTAGGGGAAGGCCGCAAGTGGGCTTTAAGGCGGTTTTACACCGCACTGTCACCGCCGCTGCCGCCAAGCCGCCATTGCATGTATGCAGGCCCCCATCGCTGCCGGCCTCTCCCCTTCCTCCTCTACCCCAGCCTTCCTCCATGATAATTCCAGAAGGGTCAGGCTCACGTGGGAAGCACTTGTTTTAGAAAAAAACGAGGGGGGGAGCGTCAGCACAGCGTCAGCGTGCTCAGACGCCCACAGTGCCAGAAGCATGGCTATTTAAAAGCACACTTTACAGGTGCTCTGAGCCTTGGAGGGACACAGAGCTGACAGTCGCATGTAAGGTGGGACACAGGCATTCTCATAGGCTGCATTTACTAAGGTAACACCAGACTGGGCATTTGGTAGCAAGGCTTTTGCCAGACTACATCGCTCAGCAGTCAGTGTTCATTTTGGATACCTCACACCTTGTTGCTTTGCACTATGGGTAGAAGAGGTTCAAGTACCCCCAGAACCAGAGACACTAGCGGATCTCGTTCAGGTTCTGAGGACCCCCTGTCTGCTACATCCTCTCCCCCTGAGGGGCCAGGGATGGCTGGTCAGGGAGAGCCATTGGGGTCAGGGGCTGTACCTGCCTCCGGCACTTCAGCCCCTGTATACATTACACAAGAGGTTTTTTCCTCAACCATTACTGGGTTAGAGGAAAGATTAATGGCCATGATTACAGCTTCACTCAGTGGAAGAAAACGTACTAGGCCTTCCTCTGCTTCCCAAGACCCTCAGGAAGAGGATCTCTGGGATAAAGTAGATGAATCCCTTTCAGAGGATCAGGATGGGACGGATGATTCCTCTTCAGAGGAATCAGGTGGAGAGGGACCCTCTTCGGCTTCCCAAGAGGAGAAAGTCTTAGTACAGATCCTTACTGGACTGGTCCGCTCCACATTTAAGTTGCCCGTACCTGAAGCTGTTAAAGAATCCTCTTCTGCTTTGGGGTCACTGAAACCTTTCCAAGCAGCACATGCTTTTCCTGTTCATAAATTACTTGAAAAGCTCCTTTATTCTGAGTGGGATCACCCAGATAAGCGATTTCTTCCGCCGAAAAGTTTTCAACACTTTATCCTATGGAAGAAAAATGTATTAAGATGTGGGGAATGCCGGCCATTGATGTGGCCATTTCCTCTGTAAATAGTAGTCTGACTTGTCCTGTAGACAACGCTCAGATGCTCAGGGATCCTGTGGATAAAAAAGATGGAATCCTTATTAAAGGATGATTTTCCTTAGCAGGATCAGTGGCCCAACCTGCAGTAGCAGCGATTGGAGTCTGTCAATACTTAAGAAACCATGTTAAGCAGGTCATCAAAGTTTTACCTGAACAACAAGCCCAGGGGTTTGCTAACCTTCCAGCGGCCTTATGTTATGTTGTTGACGCCATCAGAGATTCTATCATGCAAACCTCTCGCCTTTCACTTGGGTTGGTGCATATGCGTAGAATCTTATGATTGAAAAATTGGTCAGCCGAAGCACCATGTAAGAAGCTCTTGGCTGGGTTTCCTTTTTGTGGTGCAAGGTTGTTTGGAGAAGACTTGGATAACTATATCAAGAGAATCTCTTGTGGGAAAAGTACTCTCTTACCTGTTAAGAAGAAGAGTAAGCGTCCCTCTTTCAAACGGACTCTTTCCCCAGCGCCAGGGGCTTCAGCCTCCAGGCAGTCACGATGGCCGCCTCCGTCTGGGGCTAGAAACAAGAGTCAACCCCAGGGACAAAAGAAGTCCTGGGGGAAGAAGTCTTCTAGACA
Source organism: Aquarana catesbeiana (assembly GCF_042186555.1). Taxonomy (NCBI): domain Eukaryota; kingdom Metazoa; phylum Chordata; class Amphibia; order Anura; family Ranidae; genus Aquarana; species Aquarana catesbeiana. The sequence goes on from NC_133326.1 coordinate 177,727,503, forward strand.
AGACACTAAGGCCTCTTCATGAAGGGGCGCCCCCGCTCGCTCGAGTGGGGGGAAGACTGCTACAGTTCTCAAAGCTCTGGCAGGAGGACTTCCAGGACAGATGAGTAATCTCCACGGTAACCTTAGGGTACAAGCTGGAGTTCCAAGAATTTTCCTCTCCTCGTTTCCTCAGATCAAGTGTTCCCAGAGACCCAGAGAAGAAGCAGTCGCTCCTTCTAGCGTTAGAGCGACTTTTGTCGCAAGAGGTCATCAGGGTGGTTCCCACAAAGGATAAAGGATTGGGCTTCTATTCCAACCTTTTTACGGTCCTAAAACCAAATGGGGATGTCAGACCCATTCTGGATTTAAGAGATCTGAATCGATTCTTAAGGATTCAGTCCTTCCGCATGGAATCAATTCGGACAGTAGTCTCCATCCTGCAGGGAGGAGAATTTTTGGCATGGATAGACATCAGAGATGCATATCTACATGTGCCCATTTTTCCTGCTCATCAGAAGTTTCTGCGCTTCGAAGTAGGAGGGCGCCTTTTCCAGTTTGTGGCTCTGCCCTTCGGGATAGCCACTGCACCTCGAGTGTTCACAAAGATCTTGGCTCCTCCTCTGGCCAGATTAAGGGCTCAGGGTATAACTGTCATAGCATACCTAGACGACCTGCTCTTGATAGACTGGTTGGTAGCTTCCTTGAATGGGAACTTGAGGACCACAGTCAAGTATCTGGAACATCTAGGTTGGATCCTCAACCTAGAAAAATGGTCGTGTGCTTTTAAATAGCCATGGTTCTGTCGGTGTTACAGAAACAGCCTTTTGAACCAATACGTCAGATTCCTTTGATCTTGCTGACAAGGAAACTCATTTTTCTGGTAGCCATCTCTTCTGCTAGAAGAGCATCAGAATTAGCAGCTCTTTCCTGTAAAGAGCCTTATTTGATTGTACACAAGGATAGGGTGGTGTTGCGCTCTCATCCTAATTTTTTACCGAAGGTGGTTTCAGAATTTCATCTAAACCAAGACATTGTCCTGCCTTCCTTTTTTCCAGAACCCTGTTCTCCGGAAGAGAGGTCACTAGATTCTTTGGATGTAGTAAGAGCAGTCAAAACCTATCTGGAAGCTCAAATTCGCAAAACGGACGTTTTGTTCGTGCTGCCAGAGGGTCCCAGTAGAGGACAGGCAGCGTCAAAAGCTACCATTTCTAGATGGATTAGACAATTGATCATTCAGGCTTACAGTTTGAAACAGAAGATCCCTCTGTTTCAGATCAAGGCACATTCCACAAGGGCTATTAGTGCTTCTTGGGCAGTGCATCACCAGGCCTCTATGGCTCAGATCTGCAAGGCCACAACCTGGTCTTCAGTCCATACATTCACCAGATTTTATCAGGTGGATATGAAAAGGCATGAGGATATCGCCTTTGGGCGTAGTGTGCTGCAGACAGCGGTACAAGGTCCTCAGGTCTGATTGCACCCTACTTGGTTGTGATTTCCCCCCCTTCAGTTGGCATTGCTTTGGGACATCCCATCAGTTATTACTGTGGCTCTGTGTCCCGTGATGTCAGAGAAAGAAAATAGGATTTTTTATAACAGCTTACCTGTAAAATCCTTTTCTTTCGATGGACATCACGGGACACAGAGGTCCCGCCCCTCTTCTAATACACTTATACTGCTTTGCTACAAAACTGAGGTATCCCTGGAAGGGGAGGGATTATATAGGGGGTTGAATTTCCTGATTAGGGTGTGACCAGTGTCCAATACCTAAAGGTACCTACATAACCCATCAGTTATTACTGTGGCTCTGTGTCCTGTGATGTTCATCAGGATTTTACAGGTAAGCTGTTATAAAAAATCCTATTTTTTAGTGGCGCTTTACCATAATTTTTGTGGCACTTTTCGGCCGCTAGCCGGGCGCTTTTAACCTGCCAACAGCCAAAAAAGGGTTAAATGCGCCCGCAAGGTGCTGCAGCGACGCTTTCTTGGCTCTTTGGCAGCGCTGCCCATTGATTTCAATGGGCAGGGGCACTGTAGGAGTGGTGTATACACCGCTCCTACAGCGCCTCAAAAATGCTGCTTGCAGGACACTTTTTAGAGTCCTGCCAGAGCACCACTCCAGTGTGAAAGCACTTGGGCTTTCACACTGGAGTGAGAGGAGAGGCTATTTACAGGAGCTTTGCAGGTGCTAATTTTAGCTCTATAGCGCCTGTAAAGTGCCTCAGTGTGAAAGCAGTCTTAAACAGATCCCTCCAATGCTGAGCTATCACTGCTATAAGCACTTACATCTTCAACAAGTCTTCCTTATGGGTTTGCACTCTCCAACAGTTTGAACAACAAGGCCACAATGATGTCATTCCTGTGCATGCTCACTGGAGTCATGATCGTGGCACAGCGCTCTCTCCATTGACAGGCACTCAGTTTGTGATGAATGCGTAGCACATTGCACATGCGCCAGTGACGTCACTGGCTGCAGCAGCTGTGAATATTTCCTAAACAGTGCATGTTTAGGACATATTCACTTTCCCTTTAGGTACAGTAAGCCTTATTATAAGATTACTTGTAATCTTGTAAACTTGTTGCTAAGCTGAACTTTTTGGGATTGAGCCCAATACTTTGTAACTGGATTTTGGATTTCCTGGCTGATAGGCAGCAGAGGGTAAAAGTTGGTAATTGTTACTCATCAATGCTGTCCCTTAGTACAGGGGTGCCACAGGGATGTGTGCGAAGCCCCCGTTTACTTTATACCCTTATGATTGTGTTTCTCACTCCAAGGTGGATGTAAATTTGCAGACGACACCACATTAATGGGGAAAATAAGGGGCGGTGACGAGTCTGCATATCGCCAGGATATTGAAAATCTAGTTGGATGGTGCACAGAGAACAACTTACAGTTAAATGTAGCAAAGACAAAGGAGATTATTATTGATGTTAGGAAAGTACAGGTGGTTAGCTATGAGCCAGTGGGGATTAATGGGATGGAGGTTGAGAGGGTAGAGGAGTTCCCCTTCCTGGGAACAATAATTGGGAGGACCTGTCATGGACAGGGCATATATCCCATCTGGTGGGCAAGGCTCAGCAGAGACTGTACTTTTAGAGGAAACTATGGAAGACAGGCTTTTTAGAGTGGGTCCTTTTTAGCTTTAATAAAGCTGCCATTGAAAATGACGATATGGGCCTTTCACGCCAAATTCGAGTGGCGTGTCACGGCCCATAATTCACTGCGGCATCGCAGTGCATTGCTGGCTGATGATTGGCCAAGCATGCACTATGACCCGCATGCATGGCCAATCACAGTGTCGTCTGTAGAGAGAGCTGTAATTGGCCAAAGCCAGGGTGGCTTTGGCCAATTATGGCTCAGGGGGTTTAGTACAAGCCCCACACTATATAAGGCCGCCTACACGGTGGCCCTGTGTAGTGTGTTCCGGCGTTGAGAGACAGAGACAGAGAGACAGTGTCATTTGATTTAAGTTAGATAGATTAGGCAGGACAGTCAGTCAGTTAGCTGCACTTACAGTGTATTGTGTATATGTATGCATCCCAGGAGTTGTGTGTGTGTGTGTGTATATAAATATAAATATATATATATATATATATATATATATATATATATACACACTTTATCCAGTTTAGCTAGATCCGTACCTGTTATTATCTTCCTACTGACAGGCAGGCTTGTGGTGTTACAGTATTTACAGCTGACTGAAGAAAATTGCTGGTGTTCCTCTGATCCAATTAGTACCACAGTCAGGCAGCTAGACTATTTACAGTTAGTGTAGTGCGTCCTCTGAACAATGTTCAGCTAAAGCTACAAGTTAGTGTAGTGCGTCCTCTGAACAGTGTTCAGCTAAAGCTACAAGTTAGTGTAGTGCACAGTGTTCAGCTAAAGCTACAAGTTAGTGTAGTGCGTCCTCCTCACAGTGTTCAGCTAAAGCTACAAGTTAGTGTAGTGCGTCCTCCTCACAGTATTCAGCTAAAGCTACAAGTTAGTGTAGTGCGTCCTCTGAACAGTGTTCAGCTAAAGCTACAAGTTAGTGTAGTGCGACCTCTGCACAGTGTTCAGCTAAAGCTACCTGTAGAAGGTTGGTGGTGTTTTCCTGATCCTATCACTACCGCAGGCAGCTACATTATTTACATGTTAGTATAGTGCGACCTCTGCACAGTGTTGAGCTAAAGCTACAAGTTAGTGTAGTGCGTCCTCTGAACAGTGTTCAGCTAAAGCTACAAGTTAGTGTAGTGCATCCTCCTCACAGTGTTCAGCTAAAGCTACAAATTAGTGTAGTGCATCCTCCTCACAGTGTTCAGCTAAAGCTACAAGTTAGTGAAGTTAGTGTAGTGCGTCCTCCTCACAGTGTTCAGCTAAAGCTATAAGTTAGTGTAGTGCGACCTCTGCACAGTGTTCAGCTAAAGCTACAAGTTAGTGTGGTGCGACCTCTGCACAGTGTTCAGCTAAAGCTACCTGTAGAAGGTTGGTGATGTTTTCCTGATCCTATCACTACCGCAGGCAGCTACATTATTTACACGTTAGTGTAGTGCGACCTCTGCACAGTTTTCAGCTAAAGCTACCTGTAGAAGGTTAGTGGTGTTTTCCTGATCCTATCACCAAAACTATTCCAAAAGTTCTTTGGTTTGGGCCTTTTTTGAGACGAGTGCATCAGATCGCACCGCTGCTATTTGCAACATATGTCTCAAGCGTATCTCACGTGGCCAAAACATCTCCCGCGTGAGCACCACATGCTTGACCAGACATATGTTGACCTGCCATGCAGTTTGTTGGCAAGCGTATCTAAAATACCCACACCAAAGAACAAAGAGGACCTCTCCTTGCTCCTCATCAGCTGAGAAGGTGTAGAATTAGGTGTGTCAAAGCCAAGTACCTGTGGGCAATCTGCTTTCGGTACACCGACGTCAGATTGTATCAGGCAAATATCCCTGCCCCACCAGAAGTTCGCACATGCCCAGCGGTTGAATGCTTGGCAAAATTGCTAGCACTTCAACTGCTACCTTTTCAGTTGGTAGACTCTGCCCCCTTCCGTGAGTTTGTGGAATGTGCGGTTCCTCAGTGGCAGGTACCCAAACGCCACTTTTTCTCATGGAAGGCGATTCCGGCTCTCTACCGGCATGTGGAAGGTAATGTCCATGCCTCGCTGGACAATGGAAGTCAGCGTAAAGGTGCATATTACCGCTGACTCATGGTCCAGCAGGCATGGACAGGGACATTACCTAAGTTTCATGGTGCATTGGGTGACTCTGCTGGCAGCTGGGAAAGTTGCAGGAGAAGGTGCAGTAGTGTTGGAGGTTGTTCCGCCACCACGCCTCCAAAATGCCACTACTAATGATTCTGACACACTTCTCTCCTCCACCCCCTCCTCTTCTTCTTCCTCCATGGCCTCTTCCTGTTCTTTGTCCTCGGAACCAGCGGTGCTCCATAGGCATTCAAGGGGCTACGCAAGTATGTAGGCCAAAAGATGCCATGCGGTGCTTGAGCTGGTGTGCTTGGGGGACAGGAGCCACACTGGGGCAGAGGTTCTGTCACCTCTGCAGGGGCAGGTTCAGAGGTGGTTGACGCCATGCCAACTTAAGGCAGGAATGGTGGTTTGCGACAATGGCACCAACCTCCTCTCCGCCCTCTGACAGGGACAAATGACCCATGTGCCCTGTTTGGCTCACGTCCTTAACTTGGTGGTGCAGCGGTTCTTGGGCAGGTACCCGGGCTTACAGGATGTCCTGAGGCAGGCCAGGAAAGTCTGTGTGCATTTCCGCCGGTCATATAGTGCCAGTGCTCGGCTGGCAGACCTCCAAAAGGAATTTAACCTGCTCAAGAACCGCCTAATCTGTGACATGCCCACCAGGTGGAACTCAACGTTGGCCATGCTGCAGTGGCTGTACATGCAGCAGAGGGCCATCAATGAGTACCTGTGCGACTATGGCACCAGGACAGGGTCAGGGGAGCTTGTTTTTTTCCCCACCCCAGTGGGCCATGATCAGGGATGCATGAACTGTCCTGTCACCATTTGAGGAGGCCACAAGGATGGTGAGCAGTGACAGTGCATGCATCAGTGACACTGTCACCCTTGTCCACCTGTTGGAGCACACGCTGCATGGAATAATGGAGAGGGCACTTGAGGCAGAACAGGAAGAGGAGGACTTCCTTAGCTCTCAAGGCCCCCTTTATCCAGACAGTGTTCCTGCATGCCCGCCGATCACACAGGAAGAGGACGAGGAGGAGGAGGATTGTGTCAGTATGGAGGTGGAGCCTGGCACTCAGCATCAGCAGCAGTCTTTAAGGGATCATTTACAGTCCCAAGAAACACATGGACTTGTACGTGGCTGGGAGGAGGTGGCTGCGGATCATGTCGTCCTTAGTGACCCAGAGGACTCCGGACCGAATGCCTCAGCAAACCCACGCTGCGTGGCCTCCCTGATCCTGCAAAGCCTGCAGAAGTATTCTCGTATTCGTGGTATCAAGGAGAAGGAGCAATACTGGCTGGCAACCCTCCTTGATCCACGTTACAAGGGTCCTTATCTTGCCATCGCAGAGGGAGCAGAGGATGAAACATCTTCAGGAGGCCTTGCAGAAAGGTCTGTGCAACGCGTTCCCAGAGACTGGGAGGTTACAAACTCGTCGCGTTCAGACAATTTTTTAGTCCGCAGCCCCAAGGTATGATCGGTTCCAGCAACCATCGCCAGCGTCTGTTTTACATGGTGCAGGAATACCTAGGGCAAGATCTGACTTGGACAGCTTTCCCACCAAAAATCCTCTGGGTTACTGGGTCTTGAGGATGGATCACTGGCCAGAGCTTGCACAGTATGCAATTGAGCTACTGACCTGTCCTGCATCCAGCGTTCTTTCGGAACGCATATTCAATGCTGCTGGAGGCTTTGTAACCAATCACAGGGTGCATCTGTCCACCGACTCGGTCGATCGACTGACCTTCATAAAAATGAATCAGTCTTGGATCACCACCAGCTACCAAGCACCTGATTCTGATGTAACCGAATACATTTTTTTGAAATGTCAGATCCCTTCAAAGACTGCCTATGCTGATCCTGTTATACTGAGTAATTATCCTCTTCCTCCTCAATGATCATGATGATAGCTTGTAAGAACATTTTTGGTTCTGGGCGCCGCCAGTCCCGCCACCGGTGCATAAGGCCCAATTTTTCAGCCCCTGTTTAACAGGGGCGTGTAATTACAATTTTTGATGCAATTCTTTGCAGCAGGGCTAGTTCCTGCGCTCCAACTAGAGTATCTGTGAGGGGTTGCAGTGTTGTGGCACCAGTGTCTAAGGCCCAATTTTTCAGCCCCTGTTTAACAGGGGCATGTAATTACAATTTTTGATGCAATTCTTTGCAGCAGGGCTAGTTCCTGTGCTCCAACTAGAGTATCTGTGAGGGGTTGCAGTGTTGTGGCACCAGCACCAATGTCTAGGGCCCAATTTTTCAGCCCCTGTTTAACAGGGGCGTGTAATTACAATTTTTGATGCAATTCTTTACAGCAGGGCTAGTTCCTGCGCTCCAACTAGAGTATCTGTGAGGGGTTGCAGTGTTGTGGCACCAGCACCAGTGCCCAAGGCCCAATTTTTCATCCCCTGTTCAACAGGGACATGTAATTAGAATTCTTGATCTAATATTTCACAACAGGGCACGTTTCTGCGCCTCCCCAAGAATATCTGTGAGGACTTACAGTGTTGTGGCACCACCACCAAAGGCCCAATTTTTCTGCCCCTGTACAACAGAGGCATGTCATTACAATTCTTGATCTAATATTTCACAGCAGGGCCCTCTGAGGACTTACAGTGTTGTGGCCACAACAACACCTAAGGCCCAAATTTCTGCTGAGTATATAGGGCAGGCCCCTACTTTCAAACATCCAACTTACAAACGACTCCTACTTGCAAACGGAAGGAGACAACAGGAAGTGAGATGAAATCTACCCCTAGGAAGAGTTAATAAGGGGAAAAACTTTTCTCCTTTCCACTGATGCTTTATCACCAATCCTTGTTTCACAAAAAAACCCAAATTTTCAAAAAACATTTGTCATTGGGACAAAAAATGAGGTGAAATCTTCTGAAGCGGAGCACAGACAGCAAAACAAATGTCACAGGGGTGATAACCCTTCCCTAGGTTTTCCAAAAAGCTTAAAATAGATGTTTTGGCTGGAGCTAAACATGTTAAAAATGTACGAGTTCAAAATTACAAATAGATTCTACTTAACAACAAACCTACAGTCCCTGTCTTGTTTGCACCGCCTGTATACTGCTGTTCAGATTATATAGGGCCTGGGGGCCCCACACCTTTCCTTTTTTAATTTGGGTGCAGGGTTCCCCTTAATATCCATACAAGACCCAAAGAGCCTGGTAATGGACTGGGGGGTACCCATGCCGTTTGTCTCACTGATTTTCATCCATATTGCCAGGACCCGACATTACATTAAAGCCGCAAGCAGTTTTAAATGACTTTTATCCTTTGAAAATAACATTTTGTGCAGGGACTGTTCTAAGCACGGGAAACACGCGCCACTTTACAGGCATACTATAGACACCCCCCAGGTACGATATTTAAAGGAATATTTCACTTTTTTTCACTTTAAGCATCATTAAAATCACTGTTCCCGAAAAAACGGCCATTTTTAAAACTTTTTTTTGCATTGATACATGTCCCCTGGGGCAGGACCCGGGTCCACAAACTCTTTTTAGGACAATACCATGCAAATTAGACTTTACAATGAGCACTTTTAATTTTGAACGTTGGAGTCCCATAGACATCAATGGGGTTCCAACGTTCGTGCAAATTTTCGGTCCGTTCGCAGGTTCTGGTGCGGGGGATGTATAGAAGGATTGGCTTACATACTACCAGGTTGCGGAATAGCTTCTTTCCTCAATCTCTGCAGTTCTTGAATGCTGGAGGTCTTGTGGAATAAATGTAAGTGTTTTTATGCTGGGCGTGGAATTTTGTTTTTTAATGTGAGGGCGCTACAATTCTGTTTCATTTTATATCTGTAAAATGATAATATTTTTTCTTATTCTGATTGTAGGTGCCAGTAAAAAAAGAAAAAAGTTTTCTATCACTTTAAATCCTTATGCTGCTAGCATTAGCAAATAGATAGGAAGGTATATTACATTTACTTGTTTTAAAAGTTTGTTTTTTTTTTTTTCATTTTTTACATCCTGGTTCCTGGCCTAGGCCAAAATTATGCCATACTGCCATATGCCTCATGGGCATTTTTCTTTTGCTTCATCTAGAGGGGAGGAGGGGTTTTCTCAGATAAGCACACCCTCCAACCTGCATGCCTGAACTAAGGGCAGAGGGAATGCAGGAAGTAAATGCTACATGAATCATCATGAATCATCTGTTCTTCTCAACAAAATAAAGCATTGAGATATGGATGGATGGGTATGTTTGCATTGAACATTAAAAAATAAATGAAATAGCATTTTTAGTTTGTGGTTTTAGGTTGTGGTCAGATACAGTTTAGTTCTGCTTTAATATTTATATTTATACTTTCATTCAGGCCAGATAGTATAGCTCTCGCTAAATTTTTGACACTGTGGCCATGGGAGCTACAGCTCTCATACATGGGAGTCTCAGTGTTGTTTGTCCACCCCTTCTTTCCCCTTGCCCATTCACAGAAAGCCTTGTATTCTTTAACCACTTGCCGACTGCCGACGCAGATATACTGTGGCAGAATGGCACGGGCAGGCAAAATCACATATCTGGTACGTGATATGCCCCCCCAGTGCCCGAGGCAGTCGACATCGTTAGGGGAGCGATCAATGCTGAGGGGGAGGCCACTCATTCATGGCCAAACCCTCGCGATTGCTCCCAATGAATGAAAATCTTCCTCTGCTGCTGTAATGTAAACAGTGGCAGAGGAAGTGAGGTCATCTCTCCTCGGGAAGCCTTTCATTCCGGCGCTGAGGAGAGAAGACATCCAAGTAAGTCTGCACAACACTACACTGACAGTAGAACATGCAGGCACACTTTTCACCCCCCGATCACCCCCCTGCACCCCCTGTCACAGTGACACCAATAGCAGTTTTTTTTTTTTTTTACTGATTACTGCATTGGTGTCATTTTGTGACAGTTATAAGTGGTAGGCCAGTTAGTGTTAGGCCCCTTTAGGTCTAGGGTAACCCCCTAACACCCCCAATAAAGTTTTAACCCCTTGATCACCCCGTCGCCAGTGTCACTAAGCGATCGTTTTTATGATCGCTGTATTAGTGTCACAGGTGACGCTAGTTAGGGAGGTAAGTATTTAGGTTCGCCATCAGCATTTTATAGCGTCAGGGACCCCCATATACTACCTAATAAAAGGTTTTAACCCCACTGATTGCCCCCTAGTTAACCCTTTCACCAGTGATCTCAATATAACTGTTACGGGTGACGCTGGTTAGTTAGTTAGTTATTAGTTAGTTATTTTTTATAGTGTCAGGGCACCCGCTGTTTATTACCTAATAAAGGTTTAACCCCCTGATCACCCGGCGGGTGATACAAGTTAGGTTTTAGGGTCAGATAGGGTCTGCGTCACCCCAGGCAGCGTCAGGTTAGTGCCAGTACCGCTAACACTCACGCATGCAGCATGCACCTCCATTAGTGGTATAGTATCTGAACGGATCAATATCTGATCTGATCAGATCTATACTAGTGTCCCCAGCAGTTTGGGGGTTCCCAAAAATGCAGTTTTAGCAGGATCAGCCCAGATACCTGCTAGCACCTGCGTTTTGCCCCTCCGCCTGGCCCAGCCCAGACCACCCAAGTGCAGTATCGATCGATCATTGTCACTTACAAAACACTAAACACATAACTGCATCATTCGCAGAGTCAGGCCTGATCCCTGCGATCGCTAACAGTTTTTTTGGTAGCATTTGAATCAGTCGCTGTCAGGAGCTTTTTTACCTGTGAGTCTCACTACTGTACCACTAAATTTAGAGCCCAAAATGGCAAATCGAAGGTACAGTAGTGAAGAAGCCTACACATTTCTGAGCATGACAGATAGTGAAGAGGAAGTCACTCATCTGTCAGATTCAGGCTCAGAATACGATCCTGTAGACGACAGCGGCTCCATGACAGATAGCTCTGACGATGGAGTTGTGGTCCCTGCCAAGGTCAGGCGTACCCAACCCCAATCTTTTTCGGTTGTTGTTGAGGTGCAGGAACCGCAGGTCCCTCGTATGGCAGTACTAGCGCCGCTATTCCTTCTGGTGAACTAGCAAGCACCAGCGGCCTAGTACACCCCGGTCATAGTTAAACCAGCACTGCAGTAACACTTGGTGACGTGGTGAGTCCCATAAGTGCAGTTCAAGCTGGTGAGGTGGCAAGCACAAGTAGTGTCCCGCTGCCACCAAGAAGAAGACAAACACAGGCCCATCGTGCCTATAGTGCCCTTCCTGCTGCATCCACCAATTCTAATTGGGAACCCACCACTTCTGCAGCACCCGTACTTCCCCCATTCACATCCACAACCAAATGCTGTCGGCTGCATGAGAGGCATTTTCTTTATGTCCTCCCGAGTACCCCTACACAACTAACCCCCAAAAAAGATGTTGTGTCTGCAGCAAGCGTGGATATAGGCATCACACCCGCTCTTATTGTCCCTCCTGTCCTGACAATCCTGGTCTTTGCATTGGTGAATGTTTTGAACGCTACCATACACTAGTTGAGTATTAGCATAGGGTACAGCATTGCACAGACTAGGCACACTTTCACAGGGTCTCCCAAGATGCCATCGCATTTTGAGAGACCCGAACCTGGAACCGGTTATGCCCCGTACACACGGTCGGACATTGATCAGACATTCCGACAACAAAATCCTAGGATTTTTTCCGAAGGATGTTGGCTCAAACTTGTTTTGCGTACACACGGTCGCACAAAGTTGTCGGAATTTCCGATCGCCAACAATGCAGTGACGTAAACCACGTCTGACTAGACTAGAAAAGGCCAGTTCAGAACCAAGCGCGGCACCCTTTGGGCTCCTTTTGCTAATCTCGTGTTAGTAAAAGTTTGGTGAGAGATGATTTGTGCTTTTTCAGACTTGTGGCTTTCAGATCGTTTTCTGCAGTTCAGTTTGTGCTTGTGGGTTTGTATCTGCTCTTCAGTGCATGCAAGCAAGCTACGCGTGACTTTGTCATTGTGTTCTTGTTCGTTCGTTACTGTTTTTCAGGTCGCTCTTCACAGGCCTTGATGTTCTTCAGTGCGTTCTGTTACTTTGTACTGAGCAGCCAACCGTTTTCTAGCCATGTTGCGTATACGTACTCCTCGTAAAGTTCGTGCTGTGCGGGGGCTTGGTGTTGGGGTCCTGACCTTGACACAAGTCCAGTCCATGAACAGGGTGGGGAGGAGTTCATGGACCAAGAATTGGTTGCTTCAGCGTGACCAGTTCTCTCATATGCCTTTGCTCCGTGAGATCCGTGAGAATAATCCTGATGATTTCAGGAACTTTCTCAGGATGACGGACCCTGTATTTCACCGTCTGCTGGCTTTGCTGACCCCCTATATCAGCAGGCAGCATACCTGCATGAGGCAAGCCATCACTGCGGAGCAGAGGCTCATCGCTACCCTGCAGTACTTGGCAACAGGGAGAAGCCTGCAGGACTTGGAGTTCTCGACAGGCATCTCCCCCCAGGCTCTGGGTATCATTATCCCAGAGACCTGTTCTGCCATCATCCAGGTCCTGCAGAAGGAGTATATGAAGGTAAGTTTTTTATCCTTTTATATCACATTTTATTGTATTGAATGTTTGCTAATATATTATATTTCTTTCCTCATTCCCTAATTACCATGATTGTAATATGCTGTGCATGTCCCCTTTGTTCTCATGCATGCTGGATTTTTATGTAATTATTTTTTTGTCCTTCATACATATTTGCCTTCACTTACCTCCCCAGCATGCTCTTCTGCCCCTATATTCACCTCATGTAGTCACTTAACAATGTATTTTATCAGCTCCATAGTAGTGTTTTACCCCAAACACCCCCTAAAATGTTTAGAAATGTGATTTGTGCTTTAAATTCAGGCAGAGTGCCAGAGACTTTTTTTGTGGTGTCCCCAAATCATTTTTATTAACCCTCCCTCCCCCCAACTGCTAAGTCAGCTGATCCCTATTCTCTATCTATCCTCAATCATCTATCTGCTGACTTTGCCAAACCCATACACACTATACCCACCTCTTTTGTGGTCAGATTTATGGATGAATTCCTCAAAGCATGTAGTGCAAGGGCCTGCCTGTATACTTTCAAATGGTAATGTTTAAAGTTTTTGTATCCTATTATTATCTTGATAGGTAATAGCAGAATGTCCAAATGTGCTCAAATGTGTACAGTGTGTATTTATATCTTTGTATTATGACACTTCTTACCTGTCCAGTGGGCTGCCAATAGTGTAACTAAGGAGGGGCTGTTCAAAGTAATACCCATTATTTAGGCATGCATCTCTCAATGAAGTGGAGAGGGTTACCTGTCCAAGATCCCCCCCCTATAATGTTAGAAATGGCCCATGAGAGGGGGGGGAGGGGGAATATGATAGGTGTACCTTATACTTTGGTGTTGTAAAATTCCTCTTAATAAATGTTATCTGGATGTTGGCCAAGAATGTTTGTGTCTAATCTGCTTTCAATGTTTATGTGCAAAAATACTAAGTTTTTTTTGTTTTCCTCAACAGTTTCCTTCCACGCCACAGGAATGGCAGACTGTGGCCTCCCACTTTGCCCAGCGGTGGGACTTTCCTAACTGCGGAGGGGCAATTGATGGGAAACACGTCCACATCATCCCACCACCCAATTTGGGGTCGTACTATTATAATTACAAGGGGTTCAATAGTATTGTGATGTTGGCGGTGGTGTCGGCTAATTACGACTTCCTGTATGTGGACGTGGGGAAGAATGGCCGGATGTCTGATGGTGGAGTCATCACCCAGACGGAGTTTTACAGGCATCTCCAGAATGGCAGCTTGGACTTGCCACCTCCAGAAGACAATGTGGAAGGACTCCCATTCGTCTTCGTTGCGGATGAAGCATTTGCGCTGGAGTACCATCTTATGTGGCCATTCCAGATGAGGACCCTGAGAGCCAGAAGAGTGGTGGAGAACACGTTTGGAATCATGGCCAGCCGGTTCCGCCTATTTCTGACACCCATCCATATGGCGGAGTATAAACTTAATCATATAATTCTGGCGTGCTGTGTTCTACATAACTTGTTACGCCAACATTCTGCCAACTATGCTGGCTCAGTTGGGCCTGAGGCCAGAATTCTACATGAAACAACCCTGACGGCGCTTGAAAGTGGCCGTCCTGGCTTGCCCTCCCTGAGTGCCCGTGATGTCCGGTTAAGATACCTTGAGTTCTTTGTGGGTAGGGGAGCCATCAATATGCCAGACAATTTGTGAAGCCTTTATCAAATAAAAAAAGCTAATCTTTGGTGACATTTACTGCTTGTGTTTGTTTTAGCTGACCCTGACAGCAATGTGGGGAGTCCTGAAAATGGCGTGATTGTGTAACCTTATACAAAGCACTGTTGGGTGTTATTTACTAAAGGCGTAGACACTTTGCACTACAAGTGCACTTGAAACTGCACTGAAACTGCACTTGTAGTGCAAAGAGGATTTGCCCTTAGGAAATAACCCCCATTTTCACAGAAAGCAGCAATTACATAACCACTAAAGTGTTGTAGCATTGAGACAATAATCCACACATTCTTGATAACAATCTTTTTAATACCTGCACAATCACATGTGCATTTAGAAAAGGTTTTTAAAACAAACCAAAATGTTTGTTGTATAACAATTTTTGGGGTGGCATTATCAAAAATAGAAATGTCCATTTAAGATAAAACAGGCATGTGTAAAACCAACAAGAAAGACACAAATCTTGACCTTTCAAAGTTCACATATGGTAAAACTTGAAGGCAATATCAGACATGAGTATTTAGGAACTGTGTTTGGTATTGCATTCAGATGGGGTGAAGTCACCCCTGGAAAAGCCAAATTTTGAAGATGCACACCAATTTACGAATGTCAACATGTGCTAGCTGCCATCACGGGGGATCAAGGGATGTGTTTTGTGGGAGCAACCCCTTCCTCACAGCTACTTTATTATTGAGGAAGGGGTTGCACCCCCAAAACGCATCCATTGATCTCCCGTGATGGCAGATAGCACATGTTGGCACACTGTGTGCATCCTCAAAATTTGGCTTTTCTAAACATCGCTAAAACATTTTTAAGATTGTAGCACACAAAAAAACAAAGTGATTTGGAGGGGTTTTAAACTCGCCCCAAAACATCAATGATGTTATTATTTTTTTGAATAATATCATTGATTTTTTTCTTGAGGTTTTCCATTGCTAAATTACACCCCATGATCTCCCCGATCAGGATCTGGGCACTTTCTGATGTGAAAGGATCTGGATCCACAATATCACAATCACCTAAAAAGAGAGAAACCAAACAAAAACAGGTATCAAAAATCTGCCGGCATCCATTTCTTACCTGAGTCTGTGGTCGCAGACACTCACCTATTGTGTTGTCAATTTTCACCACATCTTCTTCCTCCTCCTGCTCAGCTTGGGTTGGGGGTATTTCCCCTTCTTCCAGAGGTGGGGGGTCTGTGGTCTCCTCGGATGAGGGGTGTCCTCCGAGTCCTTTCCCCCTATGTAAAACAAAAATGGTATAATTAGCACACAGATATTTGATGGCCGAAATATAAAGATGAAACATTGCTTGGAAGTGGGGTACAATTGTCTATTTTGGCAGAGTTCCAAGATGTAGCATTTTTATTGTCCGTTGTCAAGCTTCAAGACTTTACCTGTTTTGTACAAGTTTCACAGATGGAGACCCCCCTATAGTATACACTGGAGCACCTGTGTGGGCCCCCTAATAAAAAGGGTGTTCTTGTGTCCCACACTAGTGCTCCAGCGTCCAGAGGTGAAAACAGCTTCTGAGTGTCCTCTCCTTACACAGAATCTAGTTTGCATTTCATTCTAGTAAAACAAACCCATCTACACAACCAAATATTTTTCATACAAGTAGGCCCTAAAAAATGTTGGCAAATGCATATAGCCTAAACAATGGTGTTTTATAGGCTGAAAGAAAAATGTTTGATACGAACGAATAATGGGCCCATGAACATTAAAGTTGCCATTTTAAACTGTACAACACTTAAGAAAAGCATATGGAGCAGCACGAACGTAATAAAGACAAAAAGAATAGGAACACAGCACAACTACTTACTTTTTTGCAGCACTCTCTGGATCTTTCTGTACTGCTTGGGCTCTCTTAATTTCAGGTCCGACCACCGCTTCCTGAGCTGATCTTTCGATCGTCGTACCCTGAAATTCCGGTGCAGACTCTTGACCACTTTTGCCATGATCTTGGCCTTTCTGATATTGGGGTTGGGGTAAGGTCCATACTTCCCGTCATAGTTGGCCTTCTTCAGGATGTCGACCATCTCCAACATCTCCCCAAAGGACATATTTGAGGCCTTAAATCGTCTCCTTCTGGATCGGGATGTTTCCGGATCCGGGCTTTCCTCCTCCTCGTTGCTATAATTAGCACGCACCTGCTCTGACTCCGCCATGTGCTCTTCACCCACTGCGCCAAACGAAAAGGGGCGGGGAATAGACTAGAAAGAACGTCAGGGGCGGGCGGAGTTACACGCATGCGCAGTGTTTATAAAGCGTAACACGCGTGCGTAGTGCGTACGATCTGTGAGCGGACGAAGGAGTATCAGAGGCGCCGATCGTGATAACGAAGGTAAGAGCCAAACTTGGACCTATACTGCTTCTAGATTGAGGCCTATATTGTAACTAGATTAGCAGAGTTTTGCCTGACATTAGGGTTTGTCTTGTGTTGTGTCTTGCAGATAAAATGGATATCTTGAACGATACCGACTTCATGGCAATCTTCATTGACATGTTCAGGGAGCTGCCTTGTCTGTGGGAGATCAACCACCCACATTATAAGAACCAAACAAAGAGGAAGGCAGCGCTGGATCAATTGTTTGAAATTGTGAAGCAGGTGATCCCCGCGGCAGACATGACCTATTTAAAGATCCTAATTGGTGGCCTGAGGAGTACATATCTAAGGCAGTGCAAGAAAGTCCAGGATTCGCAGAGATCCGGAGCAGCAGATGACATCTATGTCCCCAGGATGTGATACTATGACAGGCTGCATTTTCTGGCAGGCCAGACTGAACCCAGGTCATCACTCCCCAGTCTTCCTTCCACGTTTCCTCCCCCCCCCAGCTGAGGCTTCTGACGCCCAACCTGGGCCTTCCCAGCAGCAACATGTGGAGGAGCCCAGCTTGAGCCAGGTATAGCATTCCTCTAAATAGTTCAGGTTGTCCAATCAATGATGTTAACTAGATGTTAGTTTGGAGTACTAATTTATGATTGTGATTGATGATGCAAAAACTAAAACCATGTCCCTTTTTCATACACAGGGAAGTCGCAGCCAGGAGGTGGCCGGGCCGAGCAGGCTGCCTGATATGCAGGTCCCTCCCCTACACCTGCAAAGAGAAAGTGGCAGGAAGAGGAGTACCCTAGAGGAGGCTGCCATAGGCCTCTTTTGGAAGGCTACAGAGGCCCTGGGAGCACCACACACTGTGGAGGAGGACTTTGCTGGCATAATTGCGTGTAAAATGCAGCGGATGGAGAAGGACCAACAACTCATGTGTGAGTCATTAATTTTGGAAGCTCTCAATAAGGGGTTGAGGGGCCAAATAACATCTGATACCCACATTTGTGACCTCACACATGGTCCTCCTCCTCCAGGTCCTTCTACTTCTCCTCCTCCTCCAGGTCCTACTAGTCCTCCAGGTCCTACTCCTCCTCCTGCCACATCTCCAACAGCAGAGCCACAGCCGGGAATGAAGCGTGGAAGGAATACCAGAAAGTGATGACCCAGGATCCAGTCTGGTCTGGCAAAAGATGCAGCCTCTTGTGGTACCACAGCCTGGGGACACAGATGTCATCTGCTGCTTTCCGGATCTCTGGGACTTCTGGACCAGACTGCACTCCCTTAGATAAGGACTCCTCAGGCCACCAATTTTGATGTTCAAGAATTGATGTCTGCCCTGGGGGTCCACATGTGCCTATGTGTTTTTTCCTTCAAAAAGGACAGTTTGTTTGTGAGGATTCAGGTACATTTCAAAAATACTATGTGAAATTAACAAGGGACACCAACACCAAGCAATCTCCTTGAGATTAAATAATACAAGATAATAATGGTGTTGTGGTAACTTGACACACAAAACACACACAAAAATATTCTGGAGTAAAACTAAAAATAAAATAAAACAAAGATCAGCCTTGGAAAAAATACAAACCTAAAATATAAAAAAAAACTGCCTTTAAAAAAAAAAAATAAATAATAAAAATATTTTTGTCAGATGTGACAAATCAAAATATATTAAGGGAATCCCGATAAATAATAAAGAAATAAGTTTGTGAGAAGTCTGTGTGAATATGAGCAGCAAAACTACTTCATTCTTCTCACATCATAAAGAAGAAGAGAGTGCGCTGTATTAAACCATTTTTAACATTGCACCGTGACGAAAGTGTTGTATCCATTGCGAACGCTAATTTTACCCGACCGAGCTGTTCCGTCTCGGAATTTCTTCGGAGCATGCGTGGCACTTTGTGCGTCGGAACAGGCCACACACGGTCGGAATTGACGCGATCGGATTTTGTTGTCGGAAAATTATATAGCCTGCTCTCAAACTTTGTGTGTCGGAAAATCCAATGGAAAATGTCCGATGGAGCCCACACACGGTCGGAATGTCCGACAACACGCTCCAATCGGACATTTTCCATCGTGTACGGGGCATTACAGTTATAAAAGTTAGTTACAAAAAAAAAAGTGTAAAAAAACAAAAAAATATATAAAATAAAAAAAAACAAAAATAGTTGTTGTTTTTATTGTTCTCTCTCTCTCTCTCTATTCTCTCTCTATTGTTCTGCTCTTTTTTACTGTATTCTATTCTGCAATGTTTTATTTTTATCCTGTTTGCTTTTCAGGTATGTAATTTTTTTATACTTTAATGTTTACTGTGTTTTATTGTTAACCATTCAGCTGAAGTGTGGATTTATTTATCTTGACAACAACAGCGTTTGCTCCCACGATACATAAAGCCGTGACTCCAGCACTGTCGGAGGTGATGTATGCCGAAGCATGGGGGCAGCAGGGGTCGGAGGAGTGATTTTCTCCTAACTCATATATAAATGGTGCATGTATACTCATCATTAGAAGTGGGTGGATGAAAGGAGGTATTCTAATGGTGGGCATACCCACCGATCAATCTCTTTTTTTCATTCAGCCCACAAGCTGCATAAAAAAAGATTACAATATATGCCCAACAAGGATCAGCAACGTACTGGTATGTTGCTGGACTTTGAGTGGTTATTCCTGAATGAGGCCTGCAGGTTTAGGTATCATCTTGGTATCCTTCTTTTCAGCCAGCAGTCGGCTTTCATATAAAAGCAATCCTAGCAGCTAATTAGCCTCTAGACTGCTTTTACAAGCAGTGGGAGGGAATGACCCCCCCACACCGTTTTCCATGTTTTTCTCTGGCTCTCCTGTCCCAACAGGGAACCTGAGAATGCAGCCGGTGATTTGGCCAGCTGACTACAGAGCTGATTAGAAACCAGAATGGCTTCAATCATCTCTATGGCCTAAGAAACTGGAAGCTACGAGCATTTCATGACTTACATTTCGCCGGATGTAAACAGCGCCATTGGGAAAGCATTTTATCACACTAATCTTGGTGTGGTCAGATGCTTTGAGGGCAGAGGGGAGACCTAGGGTCTAAAAGACCCCATTTTTTTCAAAAAAGAGTACCCGTCACTACCTATTGCTATCATAGGGGATATTTACATTCCCTGACATAACAATAAAAATGATAAAAAAAAAAAAAATGAAAGGAAGAGTTTAAAAATAAGATGAAAAAGCAAAAAAAATAATAATGAAAAAAAAAAGCACCCCTGTCCCCCCCCCTGCTCTCACACAAATGCGAATGCAAGCGTTGGTCTGGCGTCAAATGTAAACAGCAATTGCACCATGCATGTGAGGTATCACCGCAAAAGTGCAGTCATTTTAGCAGTAGACCTCCTCTGTAAATCTAAAGTGTTAACCAGTAAAGGCTATTAAAGGCTTTTAAAAAAGTATGTAGTTTGTCGCCACTGCACGTTTGTGCGCAATTTTAAAGCATGTCATGTTTGGTATCCATGTACTCGGCCTAAGATCATCTTTTTTATTTCATCAAACATTTGAGCAATATAGTGTGTTTTAGTGCATTCAAATTTAAAAAAGCGTGTTTTTTCCCAAAAAAATTTGTTTGAAAAATCGCTGCGCAAATACTGTGTGAAAAAAAAAAAATGAAACACCCACCATTTTAATCTGTAGGGCCTTTGCTTTAAAAAAATATATAATGTTTGGGGGTTCAAAGTAATTTTCTTTCAAAAAAAAATATTTCTTCATGTAGTTAGAAGAGTGGGTGATGTGTGACATAAGCTTCTAAATGTTGTGCATAAAATGCCAGGACAGTTCAAACCCCCCCCAAATGACCCCATTTTGGGAAGTAGACACCCCAAGCTATTTGCTGAGAGGCATGTCGAGTCCATGGAATATTTTATATTGTGACACAAGTTGCGGGAAAAAGACAATTTTTTTAGTTATAGTTATAGCGTCTACAAACTAGGGTACATTTTCTGGAATTTACACAGCTTTTAGTTTATGACGGCCTATCTCATTTCTTGAGGTGCTAAAATGGCAGGGCAGTACAAACCCCCCCAAAATGACCCCATTTTGGAAAGTAGACACCCCAAGGAAATTGCTGAGAGGCATGTTGAGCCCATTGAATATTATTTTTTTGTCCCAAGTGATTGAATAATGACAAAAAAAAAAAAAATTACAAAAAGTTGTCACTAAATGATATATTGCTCAAACATTCTATGACCATATGTGGAATTACACCCCAAAATACACAAAAAAACAAGAAAAATAGCCCTGGGACTTTAGATGAGGTGAGAGAGGTTTAGCCAATGTCCACAGCGAACACTGAGACAAAATCAATTTATTCATTTCAAAATGTTATGTAACGGAGCGGTAACAACAATGATTGTGAGTTACCAGGCATAATAGCCAATGTACACAACACAGATGAACGTAAATATACAAAGATTTATTACAAATGTTATACATCAATGAGCAACAATAAAACTTGAAAGTTGCTGGGTCAGTAAATACACATACAAAATAAGATGATAAAATGTACATACATGTGGACAGGGAAGTATGTGAACATAATGCAGACATCAATAATACCCAGCATGTACCGGCATAAAACAAGCATCAATAAAGCCCTATGCATTTCGCGAGACCCTGCTCGCTTCTTCAGGGGCTGATGCATGAATGTTGTATCTGCAATGTAAGTGATAAGATCAATAAATGTATGTGGTTGGTAAATGGGGGCAGATGGAATGATTGGCAAGAGAGGCCTGATGCAGAGACCTCATACTTACCGAAGTCTGAGATAAATCGCCAAACGCTGGATATCAAGATGGCAGCAGTGTGATGCATCCAGCTCGGGAGCTGAGGAGGCGGAACAAAACAAAGGCCACAATAGGGGAACATCCGGAGGATCAGCACAGTCTGGGTAGGGGTATTTCTCACTGCGGTCTCCACTTAGCCCCTTAAAATTGTGTCTGGAAAATGTCTGCAAGGATGCATATATATCAGAGGGCATCATAAATGCAAAATGAGCTTATTGTATAGGGTTCTAAGCTTTAATTTATATATACATAAAGATGTAAGTAAGTGAATTAAGCTTATAAGAGTATCTTGGTATGAACAAACTAACTGAGATATGGAATATAGTAAATGCATGAATGCATGGTTATAAAACTGGTATGGGCAGAGAGACTACGGGGCAATGTAGATTGATATAGTATTACATGTGTATAAAAACAATGTAACAGACCCAATAGATGTCAGGAAAGTAAAAAAGTTGTACCTCAATGGAGTGAAAAACATCCAATGGCTGTCAGTTTGTTCTTAGAGATGTGACCGCTCTATCCAATCGCCAAGTAGTGAATCAGAATCCCAGCCGTGCTGAACGTCCAGATATACCCACAAGACCCCGAAGGCTACGCCCCCAGCGTCATGTACGGGCGGTGACGCATGGGCGTCCAAAAGACATCCACCATCAAAGGGGGGTGCACAGATGCAACAACCACCCAACCGTCCGGAATGACCCACACAGCCCACACCTGAGTTACCTCAGGGAGACGTCAGTGTATGGGCGTGGAAAACATGGCGCCGATGTGCAGGTGGCCACCTCCGTCAACAGACAGGAGAGGACAGCAAGAGATCAGGAACAGAGCTCCCCTATGCACATCGCGGCCCCCGAGCTGGATGGAAACCACTGCCACAAAAGACAAACAGCGAAAATACATTCTATTGCTTCTCCTGAGTACGGGGATACCACATGTGTGAAACTTTTTGGGAGCCTAGCCGCGTACGAGAACCCGAAAACCAAGCACCGCCTTCAGGCTTTCTAAGGGTGTAAATTTTTGATTTCACTCCTCACTGCCTATCACAGTTTCAATGGTCATGGAATGCCCAGATGGCATATACCCCCCACAAATGACCCCATTTTGGAAAGTAGACACCCCAAGCTATTTGCTGAGAAGTATGGTGAGTATTTTGCAGACCTCGCTTTTTGTCACAAAGTTTTGAAAATTGAAAAAAGAAAAAAAAATACATTTTTCTTTTCTTTCTTCATTTTCAAAAACAAATGAGAGCTGCAAAATACTCACCATGCCTCTCAGCAAATATCTTGGGGTGTCTACTTTCCAAAATGGGGTCATTTGGGGGGGTTTGTGCCATCTTGGCATTTTATGGCCTTTTAAACTGTGATAGGTAGTTAGGTATGAGTCACCATACTCAGGAGAAACTGCAGAATGTATTTGGGGATGTAATTTCACATATGGTCATAGAATGTTTGAGCAATATATCATTTAGTGACAACTTTTTGTAATTTTTTTTTTTTTTGTCATTATTCAATCACTTGGGACAAAAAAAATAATACTCAATGGGCTCAACATGCCTCTCAGCAATTTCCTTGGGGTGTCTACTTTCCAAAATGGGGTCATTTGGGGGGGGGGGTTGTACTGCCCTGCCATTTTAGCACCTCAAGAAATGAGATAGGCCGTCATAAACTAAAAGCTGTGTAAATTCCAGAAAATGTACCCTAGTTTGTAGACGCTATAACTTTTGCGCAAACCAATAAATACACGCTTATTGACATTTTTTACCAAAGAAATGTGGCTGAATACATTTTGGACTAAATGTATGACTAATTATTATTATTATTGAGTTTGTTTGATTTTTTTTATAACAAAAAGTAGAAAATATCTTTTTTTTTCAAAATTTTCAGTCTTTTTCCATTTATAGCGCAAAAAATAAATACCCACACACGCCTAATGTGTAATGTAAAGTCTACTACAACTACAGGCATGTAAAAATCAGTTTGTAAGGCTCGATTCACACTGATGCGTTTTTTGATGCGTTTTGCAGAAATGCAGGGAATTTTTTAACATGGGTTCCTATGGAACACATTTACATCAATTCATTTTTGTGCCACTGCATTTTTGGAAAGGTTTGGGCACTTTTTTCTCGCAAAATGCAGCGTTTTGCATGTATAAGACTTCAATGGACCCGCATTCAAAGCGCAAGTACCACGTTTTTAGTGTGATTTTGTCATAATTTGCTTTTTGCACATGTAAATGTAAACAAAAAGAATTAAATGTAAATGTGAATGTAAAAAAAAGAATTGCCGGCTAAAAAAAAACGTGAAAAAAAAAAACAGCATGGGGTCCGCCCCAGGTCCATACCAGGTCCTTGAGTCTAGTATGGATTCAGAGGATCCCTCCCACACCAAAATTGAAAAAAAATGGCATGGGGTCCCCCCAGAATCCATACCAGACCCTTATCCGAGCATGCAGCCTGGCAGGTCAGGAAAGGGAGGGGAGGAGCGAGAACCCCCTCCTGAACCATACCAACCCGCATGCCCTTAACATGGGGGTGGGTGTTTAGGGCAGGGGGGCTCTGCGCCCCCACCCCAAAGCACCTTGCCCCCATGTAGATGGCCTCTTCACAACAACCCTGGCCATTGTTTGTCGGGGTCTGTGGGCGGGCTTTTTGGAATCTGGAAGCCCTCATTAACAAGTGGGCCCCCAGATCCCGGCCTCCCCCTATGTGAATGGGTATCGGGTACATCGTTCACGCTGATGTCAAGCATTTCTTAACTTGGTGCTTGGCCACCGAATGACATCATCCGGAGGCCCCACCCCCTTTGTGACTTGTGACTTTACCACCCATGGTATGATGGGTCAGTGACGTCATGAGGGGGTGAGACCTCCGGATGACGTCATCCGATGGCCATGCCCCATAGTTATCTAAGAAATGCTTGAAATCAGCATGGACAGATCAGCGGGATGCAGCATCGGAGGAGTGTCGCTGGCAGGAGTGGCGGCGGAGGAAAAAGAAGACCGAGCAAAGAAGACAGGAGAAAGAAGAAGACCAAAAGAAGAAGTGGGAGAAGGAGAAGACTGGAGGAAGAAGGAGAAGACCAGAGGAAGAAGTAGGAGAAGCCCAGAGAAGGAAGAAGAAGACATTTTTAATAAAGGACTTGTCAAATGTCTATTGTCTTTTGTCACACTACACTACTTTTTTTGGTGAATGGGTAGGGGTACGATGTACCTGATATCCATTCACATTGGGGGAGGCCAGGATCTGGGGGCCCCCTTGTTAAAGGGGGTTTCCAGATTCCGATAAGCCCCAAACCCGCCGACCCTGACATTCAATGGCCAGGATTTTTGGGAAGAGGCCTTTGTCCCCATCAACATGGAGGCAAGGTATTTTGGGGTGGGGGGCACAGAGCTCCCCCTGCTCCAAAGCACCCACCCCCCATGTTGAGGGCATGTGGACTGGTATGGTTCAGGGGGGAGTGCTCACTCGTCCCCTCCCTTTCCTGACTGGCCAGGCTGCATGCTCAGATAAGGGTCTGGTATGAAATTTGGGGGGGACCCACGCCATTTTTTCTTTAAATTTTGGCGTGGGGGGTCTCCTCTGAATCCATACTAGACCTAAAGGCCTGATGTGGACCTGGGGGGACCCCATGCTGTTTTTTTCACATTTTTTTTTTTGGCAATTTTTTTTTTTAATTCAGCTGTCAGCAGGGAAGCCCGCTGACTGCTGATGACTCATCAGTTGTTAAGGACGTAGCGGCTGGCTTCCCAGCCCCCTCCTTAGTAACCAGCTATATACAGTGTAAAAAAAAATGCAAAAAAGTCTGTCCAAAAATGCCGCAAAAAGCTCTGTCGTGACGCTAAAAAGCAACATGCATAGATCTTAATCGAGCCTTAGTAGATAGAAAACTGGCTAAAAGATCATATTCAGAGATTAGTGGTTAATAATTCATACCTAGAATAGTCTAAGGTTATTAGTGGTGTACCCCAAGGTTCAGTGTTCAATGCACTGTTTAATTGGGCAACTATGTGGCAAATGAGGTTTATTGTTGATAAATGTAAAGTTATACACTTGGAAGCTAAGAATATGCATGCATCATACATACTAGGGGGAGTAAAACTGAGGGAATCTATGGTTGAGAAGGTTCTGGTAGATCATAAGCTTAATAATAGCATGCAATGCCAAGCTGCTGTTTCCAAAGCGAGCAAAATCCTTTCTAGTATTAAGAGAGATATATACCCCAGAGAGAGATATATAATTTTGCCCCTCTACAAATCAATAGTAAGACCTCATCTGTAATACGCAGTTCAGTTTTGGGCGCCAGTTCACAAAAAGGATAACGGGGAACTGGAGAAAGTGCAGAGAAGAGCAACCCAACTATAAGTGGCACGGAGGAACTCAGCTATGAGGAAAGATTAGAGGAACTTATTTTATTCTCTCTTGAGAAGAGGAGATTAGGGGGGATATGATCAACATGTTTAAATACATAAGTAGTCCATATAGTGAACTTGGAGTTGAGTTATTCATTTTAAGGTCATCACAGAGGAAAAGGGGGCACTCTACGTTTGGAGGTTTAGGTCAGTAGATTGCCTTAAAAAAGGCTTGGATTCTTTCCTAAATGTACATATAACTGGATACTAACATTTATAGGTAAAGTTGATCCAGGGAATATGCGAATGCCTCTTGGCGGATCAGGAAGGTTTTTTTTTTATCTGCTGGAGCAAATTGGATAATACTTTGCTGGGTTCCTGCTTGATCTTCTGAATCAACTGTGGGTATAGGATTGTGTATGTAGGATTTTATTTTTATTTTCACTTTTTACTGGTTGAACTAGATGTGTGTCTTTTTTCAGCCAGACTAACTATGTAACTATGTACAGTAAGAAGCGTGGATGGTCTATAACCTTTGGTACTGATAGGATAATACTGCAATTAATGCTGCAACTATATTCAACAAAACTGGATTAAACAACACTACACCCTTAGGAAGGTGTCAATGGAGAGGTTCAGTGACAGGAAGTGACTATACTTCGGTACTTAGAAGGGAGTCAGCGCAGGAGGACTGAATGGGGTCTCAAAGCTTCAGTCTGCCTAACGAGTTAGTAAGGTCAGCCTTCAAACACCACTCTGTGTACTTCATAAGGAGAGAAAGTCTGCCTATGAAAGAGAGAGCGCCAAAAATTCATCTTTACCTGGTAAAGAAACGCTTAGTAGGCCAAAACTTTCTCCAAGTAGAGCAGAGACTTCAATTCTTTCCTAAGAGCTGAGACACGTGGTGCGGAGGGTGAAGTACATGCTTTGAGCAGCAATCTATGGGCTACAAGCAGGCAGATGTGAGTCCATTGGAAGAGCCTCTGGGATGTCCTAATGATGCCTGGGCAGAGTGCTCATGATATCTGAAGAGGCAGGCAAAGCATTGAGTCCTTGGATGTGTGAACAGAGGTAACTCTAGAGATGTAGGACAAAACTTGGCCCCATATGAGGAGATAAAGTCACACAACCAACGGCGGTGAATAATGAAGGACAATAAAGGCCACACCAGGAGCACACTGACTGCGAAGGATTCTTTGTCCACACGGAATGGAAAGTAGGCCCTATGAATGATTTTAAGTTGAGTCTCTCACCATAAGCTCACATCCCATTATTTTACAGGACTTATGATAGCCTGCTAGGAGTTTCTCTATAGCAAGTTTTGAGGTAACCTCTCCAACAACCGCCCAACAGTTACCCTTAGAAACCTTCGTTATGTCAACCCTTCTCTTTTCTACTCTACTACTGACCATCTCTACGACAGAAGCTCACCGCTGTCCTGCCCCAACCTAGCCACTTCTATCTAAAACGCTTCACTGTCATCCTCCCTGGACACACTGGGCTCCCTCACTACACACAGAATCCGGCCCTGACCCCTACAACCTTGGCAAGCAGATGACACCAGAAGTCTGAAAAAACATAGCCGTGCTCTTGAGCACCTGTGGTGTAAGACTAAATGTCAGAATGATTTCAACCAATATAAATCTGCCCTCCAAAAATACAATTCCTGCCTCCTCACGAGCAGGGCCCTCTGATTCCTCCCATATTGAATTGTATTGTAACTGTACTGTCTGCCCTCATGTTGTAAAGTGCTGCGCAAACTGTTGGCACTATATAAATCCTGTATAATAATAACAATGGGCAGAAAGCGAGAAATCACTATATAAATCCTGTATACTGGCACTATATAAATCCTGTATAATATAATAATAATAATAATAATGGTCAGAAAGTGAAAAATCAGCGACAATAGACCAAAGAGCTTTTACACTTCACTCCTTGCCAGGACAGAGTCCCGTATTAATAGGGTATATCTCAGCTTTTTCAGTAGGCTGTACAGAAGCTCTAAGGCATTCTCAAGGGCATATTTAGTATATAACAATTTACCAGAGACCCAGTCAAGTCCCTGTCTAAGTAAACAAGACAAATTGTACAGCCTGATATCTGGCAGACCAGCCCCTTCTTTACTCCTAGGGAGAAAACATTTTTTAACTGCAATGTGGGGTTTCTTGTTGCACCACTTACATTTTAAACAGGACGTCCTAACCTTCCCCCCCCCTCCGTTTTACACATTTTACATATTTTTAGTGAGTGGAGGTATCAAGTATCTTGATGTTGCCCACGGTCTATCTGCCCCCTTCCCCCTCATCCACAGTCGCTTGGCATCATGGCACACTACCCAGGAGGCTCTAGGAGGGCAGTAGGTGACCAGCGGTGGATAATCAGGAAGTCTTAGCCAGCTCTTGAGTCCAAAATGGTGGCACTGGAACAAAAACAGCAGTGAAGAGTTTGTGTGGTAGGACGACAGTGCTGGACTTCATGGACTGGTAAGTATGTCTTTTTTTTAAAAGTCAGGAGCTACAGTAATTGTTTTAAAAACTGAGTGAAGTTTTCTTCAAACATTTCCGTGCACTGAAAATTTAAGAAAAAATGTGGCCTGTAGTATTGCTTTAACTATTGCTTCACTTTCTAGTAATACCTAAAGTGTCAGTGAACCCAATCCAACAGATTTAGATATATCCTAAAGAAAATAAAGCCTACAAACAACAGAATATAAATCTCAGGGCCAGCATGGAGAAGGCTTTATCAATGGAGCCACCCTGCACTGTAATAAAATGCCAAGTGGGGCAGACAGAAAGGGGGAAATATCAGGGAAACGTCTGAAGCCATCCCAAAAGATGTTAAAAGTCGTCACGTAGGGCGACTTCCAGAGCTTAAACTAGCAGGTACACGACTTCTGAAGGGGATTCTGAGAGAAAATGTCAATTGAGAGTGGCAATGAAAGATACACAGAATTGGCTGCTATTCCCTTTGAATAGGGAAGATGAGTAAAATGGCAGGATCAGCCAGTTTGTATTTACAATAATAGCATGCATAAAGGATATAGTATACAGACCGGTAGATATCATACGTTTACATGTAATGAGAAAAATTCAAATCTAGTTTTGGTGACAGTTCAATAGCACAGCAGCCCATGCCCTTTTGTCTTGTGTTAAAGCATACATTGGCTTCAAATTCATAATATACCCTTTCTATGTAGTGCCTGTTGAACTCCACTGGCCACACGTATTGTATTGATAGGCCCTCATCCTATGTAGTTATTGATGGCACCATTCACACTACTGCATCATGGCAGGGTGTGTTACTGCAAAGCATGAGTATATGTTTTTATACTTTTTGAGATGGCACTCTAACACATATATAGAGTACAGAAAATGTGTTTGTGCTATAGTGCCCTGCAATTCACTGATATAAATAATCTGTACAATGTGCATTGTCAAAAATAATGCAGGTGCTTTTTTGGGTTTGCTGAGGTGTGCTGACATTCAAAAAAAATGAGATATTCTAATGTACAACACACAAAAAATGCATCCAACAATGTGAATCCAGTCTTACATAGATTGTTGAAAGATAAACTGGTGTAAGTAATAGCAGGTAAGTAAATTTAACACACTCTCACCATTTCCTTTTAATACCACACTGTACTGTCCTCAAAGCAGAACTGCAGTAATTCTCCCTACTACCTGCCTCCCCCAGTCCTTGAAGCCTTCCCACATGATTACAAAATACCTTTTTCATGCAATCTTCTTGCTGGGGTGGGGACATCAAGGCAGCTTCCTCTTCTTTCACCAGCAGTGTCAGGGGGCAGGCAAAAAAACACCAGATACCACACCAAAACCTAACTATGCCTCAAATCTGGTGACTTCCTCATCATCACTTGCCATTTGACATCACTTCCCCTTTTAAACAAATAGAAAACCAACACACAGCCAAGCTTCATTAATGCTTCAAAAATGCATTGCAAAAACATCAAAAACACATAAAAAATGCATGCGTCCCTAAAGTGTCCTGCTTGCTTGAATGTACTGGGTATTGATTCTATAACCTATACTTGAAATCTTTACATGGATTTTGTGTGCCTTTTATAAAAAATGTCTAGGTACAAAACGTTAGATGTTTCCCTGTTTAATAAATCTGCAGTGCTCCCCAAACCTTGTCAAATCTATACCAAACCATAACCTCTGCCTGCAGCCTGGGTAATAAACAACACATTATAAAATTGACACTTTCACTCCATCCACATAGGCCGAGCAAGGAGCTATCTAGTCAGTAGGGATGAGCCGAACACCCCCCGGTTCGGTTCACACCAGAACTTGCGAACGGAACGAAACTTCACACGAACGTTAGAACTCCATCGAAGTCTATGGGACTTGAACGTTCAAAATCACAAGTGCAAATTTTAAAGGCTAATTTGCATGGTATTGTCCTAAAAAGTGTTTAGGGACCCGGGTCCTGCCCCAGGGGACATGTATCAATGCAAAAAAAAAGCTTTAAAAATGGAAGTTTTTTCGGGAGCAGTGATTTTAATGATGCTTAAAGTGAAAAAAAAAGTGAAATATTCCTTTAAATATCATACCTGGGTGTCTATAGTATGCCTGTAAAGTGGCGCGTGTTTCCTGTGCTTAGAACAGTCCCTACACAAAATGACATTTTTAAAGGAATAAAAGTAATTTAAAACTGCTTACGGCTTTAATGTAATGTCAGCCAGTAACGATCCCTCTCCTTGATACCATGAATACGAGGATCCTTCTGCAGGCTTTGCAGGATCAGGGAGGCCCTGCAGCGTAGGTTTGCTGAGGCATTCGGTCCGGAGTCCTCTGGGTCAATAAGGACGACATGATCCGCAGCCACCTCCTCCCAGCCACGTACAAGTCCATAGGTTTCTTGGGACTGTAAATGATCCCAGGCTCCACCTCCATGCTGACACAATCCTCCTCCTCCTCCTCGTCCTCTTCCTGTGTGATCGGTGGGCACGCAAGAACACTGTCTGGATAAAGGGGGCCTTGAGAGCTAAGGAAGTGCTCCTCTTCCTGCCTCTGTTCTGCCTCAAGTGCCCTGTCCATTATTCCTTGCAGCGTGTGCTCCAACAGGTGGATAAGAGGGACAGTGTCACTGATGCATGCACTGTCACTGCTCACCATCCTCGTGGCTTCCTCAAATGGTGAAAGGACAGTGCATGCATCCCTGATCATGGCCCACTGGTGTGGGGAAAAAAAAAACAAGCTCCCCTGACCCTGTCCTGGTGCCATAGTCGCACAAGTACTCATTGATGGCCCTCTGCTGCATGTGCAGCCGCTGCAGCATGGCCAACGTTGAGTTCCACCTGGTGGGCATGTCACAGATTAGGCTGTTCTTGGGCAGGTTAAATTCCTTTTGGAGGTCAGCCAGCCAAGCACTGGCATTATACGACTGGCGGAAATGCACACAGACTTTCCTGGCCTGCCTCAGGACATCCTGTAAGCCCGGGTACCTGCCCAAGAACCACAGCACCACCAAGTTAAGGACGTGAGCCAAACAGGGCACATGGGTCAGTTGTCCCTGTCGGAGGGCGGATGAGGAGGTTGGTGCCATTGTCACAATTCCTGGCTTAAGCTGGTGTGGCGTCAACCACCTCTGAACCTGCCCCTGCAGAGCTGACAGAATCTCTGCCCCAGTGTGGCTCCTGTCCCCCAAGCACACCAGCTCAAGCACCGCATGGCATCTTTTGGCCTGCGTACTTGCGTAGCCCCTTGAATGCCTACAGAGCACCGCTGGTTCCGAGGACAAAGCACAGGAAGAGGCCATGGAGGAAGAAGAAGAGGAGGGGGTGGAGGAGAGAGGTGTGTCAGAATCACCAGTACTGGTATTTTGGAGGCGTGGTGGTGGAACAACCTCCAACACTACTGCACCTTGTCCTGCATCCTTCCCAGCTGCCAGCAGAGTCATCCAATGCACCGTGAAACTTAGGTAACATCCCTGTCCATGCCTGCTGGACCATGAGTCAGCAGTAATATGCACCTTACCACTGACCGCCCTGTCTAGCGAGGCCAAAACATTGCCTTCCACATGTCAGTAGAGAGCCGGAATTGCCTTCCGTGAGAAAAAGTGGCGTTTGGGAACCTGTCACTGAGGAACCGCACATTCCACAAACTCATGGAAGGGGCAGAGTCTACCAACTGAAAAGGTAGCAGTTGAAGTGCTAGCAATTTTGCCAAGCTAGCATTCAACCGCTGGGCATGTGGATGGCTGGGAGCAAATGTCTTTCTGCGGTGCAGCAGCTGGGGCAGGGAAAATTGCCTGGTACAATCTGACGTCAGTGTACCGATAGCAGATTGCCCACAAGTACTTGGCTGTGACACACCTAATTCTACACCTTCATTCCTCTCAGTGCAGATCTCAGAGAGGACTGAAGGAATAGTGGGGTCCCAGAGATCCCAGCTGATGAGGAGCAAGGAGAGGTCCTCTTTGTTCTTTGGTGTGGGTCTTTTAGGTATGCTTGCCAAGGAACTGCATGGCAGGTCAACATATGTCTGGTCAAGCATGTGGTGCCCAAGCGGGAGATGTTTTGGCCACGTGAGATACACTTGAGACATATGTTGCAAATAGCAGCGGTGCGATCTGATGCACTTATCTCAAACAAGGCCCACACCAAAGAACTTTTGGAATAACGTGCAGAGACAGCAGAGCCCTGCACATGCGGAGCACTGTGTTGCAGTCAGTGTGCTGCCCTTAAGCTGGCCCCTGGAGGGCATCCTGCCTTGTTGGTGATGTGCCTCCAACTCCTCCTCCTCCTCCTCTCTCCTATCTGGCACCCATGTGGAGTCAGTGACCTCATCATCCCCTCCCTCCTCATCACTGGAGCAAACCTGGCAGTATGCTGCAGCAGGGGGAACATGACTGCCAGATTGCTGTCCTTCTTGGGCACCCCCTCTGTGTGGGCTCATGTTACTGCCTTCCTCTAGCTGAGTACTATCATCGGAGCCTTCAAAATGCTGGGCATCCTCCTGGAGCATGTACCCAACACTGTGGTCAAACAGTTCGGGGGACTCCTCAGGAGGACATGGTGGGGCTAGGGAAGGAGTGACTGATGCCATTGAGCCGAGGGAAGAGGCCGTGTTGGCAGCTGGTTTGCCAGACAAAGTATCCTGAGCCTGGGTGAGAGAGGATGAGGAGGATGAGGACGGCTTGGTCATCCATTCGACCAAGTCTTCCCCATTTTGCGGCTCAACACGGCCAGCTGCCGAAAAAAAGGCCAAGCGTGTCCCACGGCCACATGCTGATGAGCATGCACCGTGTCCATGACCAGCACTGTTGCCTCTAGACACAGAGCCTGCTTGCCCTCTTTTATTGGCTTGTGACTGTCTGCCTCACCTTGTTGGCCTTCCAGACATACTAATGGCCTGCAGTGAGATGTAGCTGCACAAAACTGGGATGTATATATATATATATACCTATTATACTGCAGCTAGCAGAATCAACTGCCTGTCTGTAGTATTATTAGTATGAGAACACCTGCACTTGTCTTCAGGTAGCTATACTGTAGGTGCAACTGTGCAGGGTACACAGTACACTAACTGGAAATACTTCAAGAGCCTGCCTGTTCTATTAATAGGATCAGAAGAAGCACACAAGCACCTGTCTTCAGGTAGCTATACTGTAGGTGCAACTGTGCAGGGTACACAGTACACTAACTGGAAATACTTCAAGAGCCTGCCTGTGCTATTAGTAGGATCAGAAGAAGCACACAAGCAGTTGGCTTCAGGTAGCTGTACTGTAGGTGCAACTGTGCAGGGTTACACAGTACACTAACTGTAAATACTTCAAGAGCCTGCATGTGCTAATAATAGGATCAGAAGAAGCACACAATCACCTGTCTTCAGGTAGCTATACTGTAGGTGCAACTGTGCAGGGTACACAGTACACTAACTGGAAATACTTCAAGAGCCTGCCTGTGCTATTAATAGGATCAGAAGAAGCACACAAGCACTTGACTTCAGGTAGCTATACTTTAGGTGCAACTGTGCAGGGTTACACAGTACACTAACTGGAAATACTTCAAGAGCCTGCCTGTGCTGTTAATAGGATCAGAAGAAGCACACAAACACCTGTTCAGGTAGCTATACTGTAGGTGCAACTGTGCAGGGTACACAGTACACTAACTGGAAATACTTCAAGATCCTGCATGTGCTATTAATAGGATCAGAAGAAGCACACAAGCACCTGTCTGTGCAGGGTACACAGTACACTAACTGGAAATACTTCAAGAGCCTGCCTGTGCTATTAATAGGATCAGAAGAAGCACACAAGCACTTGGGTTCAGGTAGCTATACTGTAGGTGCAACTGTGCAGGGTTACACAGTACACTAACTGGAAATACTTCAAGAGCCTGCCTGTGCTATTGATAGGATCAGAAGAAGCACACAAGAACTCGGCTTCAGGTAGCTATACTGTAGGTGCAACTGTGCAAGGTTACACAGTACACTAACTGTAAATACTTCAAGAGCCTGTCTGTGCTGTTAATAGGATCAGAAGAAGCACACATGCACCTGTCTTCAGGTAGCTATACTGTAGGTGCAACTGTGCAGGGTACACAGTACACTAACTGTAAATATTTCAAGAGCCTGCCTGTGCTATTAGAAGGATCAGAAGAAGCACACAAGCACTTGGCTTCAGGTAGCTATGCTGTAGGTGCAACTGTGCAAGGTTACACAGTACACTAACTGTAAATACTTCAAGAGCCTGTCTGTGCTGTTAATAGGATCAGAAGAAGCACACATGCACCTGTCTTCAGGTAGCTATACTGTAGGTGCAACTGTGCAGGGTACACAGTACACTAACTGGAAATACTTCAAGAGCCTGCCTGTTCTA
This sequence comes from Aquarana catesbeiana, assembly GCF_042186555.1. Classification (NCBI taxonomy): domain Eukaryota; kingdom Metazoa; phylum Chordata; class Amphibia; order Anura; family Ranidae; genus Aquarana; species Aquarana catesbeiana. Next base: position 177,762,218 of record NC_133326.1, read on the forward strand.
TTAATAGGATCAGAAGAAGCACACAAGCACCTGTCTTCCGGTAGCTATACTGTAGGTGCAACTGTGCAGGGTACACAGTACACTAACTGGAAATACTTCAAGAGCCTGCCTGTTCTATTAATAGGATCAGAAGAAGCACACCAGCACTTGGCTTCAGGTAGCTATACTGTAGGTGCAACTGTGCAGGGTTACACAGTACACTAACTGTAAATACTTCAAGATCCTGCATGTGCTATTAATAGGATCAGAAGAAGCACACAAGCACCTGCCTGTGCAGGGTACACAGTACACTAACTGGAAATACTTCAAGAGCCTGCCTGTGCTATTAATAGGATCAGAAGAAGCACACAAGCACTTGGCTTCAGGTAGCTATACTGTAGGTGCAACTGTGCAGGGTTACACAGTACACTAACTGGAAATGCTTCAAGAGCCTGCCTGTGCTATTGATAGGATCAGAGGAAGCACACAAGAACTCGGCTTCAGGTAGCTATACTGTAGGTGCAACTGTGCAAGGTTACACAGTACACTAACTGTAAATACTTCAAGAGCCTGTCTGTGCTGTTAATAGGATCAGAAGAAGCACACATGCACCTGTCTTCAGGTAGCTATACTGTAGGTGCAACTGTGCAGGGTACACAGTACACTAACTGGAAATACTTTGGGAGTCTGCCTGTTCTATTAATAGGATCAGAAGAAGCACACAGGCACCTGTCTTCAGGTAGCTATACTGTAGGTGCAACTGTGCAGGGTACACAGTACAATAACTGGAAATACTTCAAGAGCCTGTCTGTGCTATTAATCAGATCAGAAGAAGCACACAAGCACCTGTCTTCAGGTAGCTATACTGTAGGTGCAACTGTGCAGGGTACACAGTACAGTAACTGGAAATACTGCAAAAACACCTGCCTGCCTGTCAGTATATTAGAAAGAGAACAATAGGAACGGATCTAGCTAAACTGAATACAGTATATATATATATATATATATATATATATATATATATATATATACAACACCTGGGATGCATATATATATATATATACACAATACACTATAAGTGCAGTTAACTGACCCGACCTGCCTACTCTATCTACCTTAAATCAAACGACACTGTCTCTCTGTCTATCTATCTCTCTCCACCGCAACACACTACACAAGGCCGCCACACGGGCGGCCTTATTTAGTGCAGGGCATGTACTAAACCCACTGAGCCATAATTGGCCAAAGCCTCCCTGGCTTTGGCCAATTACGGCTCTCTGTACACATGGCGCTGTGATTGGCCAAGCATGTGTGTCATAGTGCATGCTTGGCCAGTCATCAGCCAGCAATGTACTGCGATGCCGCAGTGAATTATGGGCCATGACGCACCACTCGAATTTGGCGCGAACGGCCCATAATGTTCGTAATTCGGCGAACGGCCGAACACACGATGTTCGAGTCGAACATGCGTTCGACTCGAACATGAAGCTCATCCCTACTAGTCAGAATAATGAGTCCTTACTATGGCGACACACACCCCAGGGATACAAAAGTAATCAACCATAGGGGTGTATTCCTCTGAATTGATTAAGCAAACAAAACAAAAGGGTGGGAACAAAAGGAAATTCCCAAAGAATTCTTCAAAGAAGAAATAGCCGGTATTAAAGATAAAATAATTTTATTTAGAAAATTTCACATAGCACTAACATTTAATGAATATAATGGTACTACTAACCTCCTCCATGTACATCTAAAAAATAGACAATTGTCTTAAGGACACAGGTGGCCACCACAATCAGACATACAGGCCTCACAGACACCACTCCCCATTGATTTCTCAGGATTAGATCCTTATTGATAAAGGAAATTATAACACGGCAGTTTCACTAAACAGTTAAAACTGAATATAGTAGAATGCACAAGGTCCATACATGTGGACTCCAATTTAGAAGGCTTGCAGGGTTAATAATACCCACTTGGCATCATAAAGTGCAAAAAGTTCATCCAGGATTGAATTCATATGGATTAAATATTCAGTAAAGACGGGATAAATCCCTCTTGAAAGATGACAGGCAATGTGTATAGTCCTAAGGGTGCATTGGTTTCTCCCGTATATTGAATTCAAGCAAACAGGACACTCAATGAACACAAGTTCCCTTTAGGGATTAACACAATGTATACATGTAATAATTATTAATTATTAATTAATTCGATGATAATAGTAGAGACGGGCTAGTAGATTCCATCCACTGCAGGTGAGTGTATAACATTTTAAATCACTTTGCAAATAGAGCAGATATATCTCACCACTTCCACCGTCATGCTGGATCAATCTTGTCCACATCCAGGATCAGAGGCAGGTAGTATAGTCATCTTGATGCTAAATCCAAGCCGCAGGGCATAAGAGGGACACTTCCTGCAATAATCAGCGTGTCCAGAAGATACACAGTGCCGTGTATGGTTACTGTTTGACTGACAAGTTGTTCTCCGAGATCTCGCAGTGTTTGCAGAGTCTGCAACGGAAAGCAAAGCGGCATCCGAAGGTTCGTCTAGTGGGTGGATACACCCTGTCCTCACATTACAGAACACAATGGAGCCATGCTGACGCATTTCACTCTTCACACGAGTTTCATCAGAGCATGCAGCCTGGGTAGCCAGAAAAAGGGGGGCAGTGAGTATGCATTTCCTCATCCTAAACCATACCAGGCCACATGTCCTCAACATAAGAAGGACACATTTCTAGGGCTGACAGTTGTCCCCATGTTGTATCCATCCCTGACCCAGAGGAGGGGGATGGGGGAACCTTAAGGGGTACATAGTAGCCCTGGGTACTCATTCACAAATAAAGATATAGAGTAAAACACACAGACCATACATAAAGTCCACAATGTTCAAAAATTATGTCTCACAATGATCCTCTCCTGCTGATACTCTTACCATCATGACATCTCCCTGGACAGCTGCTGAATGTACACAAACCATCTTGCTTGCTGACATAATTTACCAAATATGCTCATCACAGCAACTCTATAGTTCAGAGTTGCACTCTATGCACTCTATGTGCATCTGTTTACATCAGGCTACCTCTGATCTGTCATGTTCAGGTCTGAGAAAACAGAAAATAATTATCACATACCTGGTAGCAGAGCCTGATGCGATGAAGAAGGACTCTCTTATACCTCTGACTCAGGGCCCCTGATAGTGTAGACAGGAGGCACAGGAGTACAGAGTGGCATGAGTGCCTGGAAGTCTTGCTAACAGCAGAGCTGGTGTCCATGCTGGGCAGGTGAAGTTATCAGATGGCTCCTGTAAGCAGGCAAGCAGGTAGGCAGCTGGTACTGGCGACAGCAGGCATAGTAGCAGAGTCAGGCAGGCTGGGTCATACACAGACAGGATGGATCAGTTACAGGGCACAGGCAGGTGCGTGGTCAGGAAGCAAGCTGGGTCTGAAGCCAATCAGTGAAGCAGGTGCCATTGGAGCAAACAGAAACGGAGGTCAAGGGACAAGCCGAAGTCAGTGCAGGTGGAGTTCAGAGAGTGGTCAAGACAAGCCAGATCGGCAACTGGAATCAGGATACAGAATCACAGGGTCACAGGGTGCACAAGAGCCTGAAGACATAGCAGCACTGATTCTGAGCACTAGCCAAGTTTAAATAGCCTGTTTGGTGCCAACATCTATCACAGGTGCACATAAGCACTAGCACGCATTCAAATGTGCAAGTATTTGAATTAGCCAGTGCCCAATTTCTGTGAGCACAAAAGGGAACATGTATTAGCTTGTGTATAGAAGTCCATCCAGATGAGTCATCTCATCTATTGGCAAGCCTTTCCTTACAAGATTGGATTTAAGTAAAGCAGAGAAGAGGACAGTGTCTACAGTGGGTTGGTACTTTCTTCATGCTCTCTATACTGAATCACAAAGAAGAAAGAAGGCAGATGCATAAATTAAGGCATTAAAAGACCAGCTAGCAGTTGCTTCAGGGTGTGTACATTCAACTGCTAGTTGGGCTGATGATTTGCAAGAGCAGTGTGCAACCCTCATGACCAAATCATTTAATTCCTTAAGGAAAAGAAAGGGTCATAAACCTGTGCAGCTGGGGATGCCAGAGACATTTCAAAACAGTTGTCAGGGCTTGTTACTTTTACCAGCACCCAGCCAGAAGAAGAAATTCTTGTGCTGCAGTCATCCCCTATTCAAGAGGCTCCATACTTTGAGTCTCTGCCAGAAGACATGAAAGAGTCAGCATGGTTCACTGATGGTTCGGCCATAGTCACCTCGTCTGGGCACCAATAGACAGCAACAGCCTACAACCCTAGTACAGACACAGTCCTGCAGGAGACCAGAATTGGAGGGCCCAGTCAGTATGCAGAGTTGAAAGCTGTAGTGATGACTCTTCAGGAGGATCTTTCTTCCCATGTCATGATCTACACTGATTCATGAAAAGGTGGTGTGGGGAGGCAAGGAAGTCTGGGACTACATCTGGAAGGAAGCTCACTCCCACACCATAAAAGTAGGGCATGTTGACACACATGTGTCCTTGGTCCCAGACTTTGAGAACTATAACAGAGTGGCAGACGAAATTGCCAAGGTAAATGCAGTTGTGCCAATTGATCCTGTCTTGATGAACTTGGCCACCTGGGCCCACAAGTATTCAAGACATTAGGGGCAGAAAGTGACATATGAATTGGCACAGCAGAGAGGGTTACCTATATCCATGGACATGATCAAGACTGTAATAGGGAACTATACAGTGTGTGGAGAAGTGCAACAATGGCCATTGCAAAAGTACTCCCCTGAGTTGATTAAGAGAGGAGACAGGCCTGCAGAGATTGGCGAATTGACTTAATCGATCCCCTGCCCTGGGGAAACTATGTAATGAGATATTTCTGTACTGCAGTGGACACCTAGGACATTTGCTTGTTCATCCTTGAAAACGTGCAGATCAAGCCACAATGCTTCAACTGCTCCAGAAACTTGTCGATGCTTATGGTTGTCCCAAACAAGTTTAAAGTGATAACGGCTCACACTTCACTGGATCAACAGTACAGCAATATGCCAAACATTCTGGAGTGTACTGGTTGTGCCACATCCCATACCATCCACAGGCAGCTGGTTTGATTGAAAGATACAACGGGCTATTGAAGGACCAGATACGCAAACTTACACCTGCACTTACACTAAGGGGGTCCTCACACAGGCAGTCGTGTTGTTAAATTCTAGGCCAAAAGCTAAATGCACACCATATGAGAGGATGGTGGGGGCTGGGGTGATGTATCTGCAGCTGAAGCCTACCTAGGATTGAGAGGGAATATGACAGGAATGTTTGAAGTTATATTTGCATTGGCAGATGAGCTTCAGGACAGTGGTTGGGACTCTGATTGGTTAGTGGATACTTCTCAGCAAGAGTGCAAAGTGAGTCTCTATAACATCAAACCTTTCAAAGTAAACAGCAGTGATCTTCTGGGAAATATCAGTATGTTTCCTCCCTTCCCTATCAATGTTCTTTGGAAGGGTCAGAAGTGGATACAGGCAGGTGGCAAAGTGTTGGTCAGAGATTCAGGAAAGAAGCTAGTTAGAGGAGAGATTGTAGCCAGGGTCTAGTGTTTATGTATTATTTGAAAGAACAGATAATCGGCTTTGTTTTCCACTCCACAGGCTGTCTCCAATTTGATCCATAGGAAGACCTGACAAAAGTGTCTTCATGATGGACAGAATAATAGAAGACTGCAAGAGCTGTGGAGAGCAAGGCCTCTGAAGTGTTACAAGCCTGAGCTAGTTTATAATGGACTTCCTAAAGAACTTTTGCAGAAGACTGAAACACCTTCTCAGTTGCAGAAATATGGTAGGGGGTTGCTTTCAAGGCAAATTCATGTTTAGTATGAGTTTTTTTAGTAATGAAGTGATTTTCTGTGTGGACTCTGAGAGAAAAATCAAGGGCAGAATGTGTTGTGTTTGATATAAAATATATTATATGAAGGATTTTTCTATCAGACTGGAACAATCTGTTTAGTAGTCTGTCTGGAGACAGACATCATGTTTGTTTAAGGGGATACTTAAACAACTGCTGTTGGATACAATGGGAACAATGAACTATTGTATTTCATTTGACAATTAGATGTTTGTCTTTCTCTGTAACCTGGGAAATAAGCTTGGCTATTCTGACATATATATATATATAACCTGTGGCATGTATGATACCAGAGTGCAATCTTGAGGTAGAATTTGAGAATGTTTCACCCATTAAGCTCAGTTTTCCAAAAGGGGCCACACCCATGGGGGATGATACAGTTGGAGCAGTCTGTTGGTTGGTAACTATGGTAAATAACCTGACATATAAAAGATTGTTAGGCATAAGCTGGGCAGGACTCCATGATGCATTAACACCATAGAAGCAAGGTCTGTGGGAGACTAGGAGAAGACACTTTCGCCTGATCTCCAGCAACTGCTCATAGAAGCTTGGGTCCTCGCTGCTTTGCAGATCATTAATCCACTGTAACCTGAGTTAAGTAACTGTTAAGCTTACTTTTACTATATATAGACCATAGTTTCTTTTTATTTGCTAGGCATTTTGCTTCTCATAAGTATGTCTGAATTGTATTCCTAATATTGTAATAGTTTTGTATGTACAGCATTCTTGTTTAGTAAAAGCACATTTATACACTGCAGAGGTCTGAGCTTCCTTCCTTATACTCAAAAGTAACCTTACTAGATAGACAAAAGCAAAACAGGTAGGTAGGCATTAGTCTGCCCATAGAGCTGCATGGACCTTCTGATCAGGTGTGCCTGAAAAATTGACAAGCAGACCGATCGAAAAGGCTGTGTGAAAGGTACTAAGTTTACAAACTTCAACATCATTCCGCTTAATAGGAGTAGGATAGAAATCCAGTATGAAAATGAATATGTAAGTTTTACCACCCATACGTCCTCCCGTAACAAGGAGGCTCTCGCCTGGCCATTTATATATAGTGGGCAAGGCCGTACACTTGTGATTGCTGTATCCACTGTAGACAGCGAATCACAGATCAGGATACAGGGCCACTGTAATTGACCCTGTACCATGTGATCACTGTAGCCAATCACAGTGATCACAATGCAAACATAGGTTGTGAAGCTGCAGCCTGTCAAGTCTCTGCTCTCACAGCAATTGCCTTTGAGAGAAGAGACAGTGAGTAGTATATTGCTGGGCACTGTACTACACACTCTAAAAGTGAAAAAAAAAAAAAAACAGACAACAAAACAAAAAACAGCATTGATTCCTATCATTAGAGCAGTGCAGTGTCACTATAGTAGCACTGTATTGCTCTGGTTAGTGATCAGTGTCATTGAATCATACAGTGTCTGTAATTATTGATCAGAGCGGTATAATGTCACCACAGTGAAACTGCACTGTTCTGATGACAGTGATGTTTTTTTCTATGAAATTTAAAAAAAAAAATTTTTGTAAAGAATAATCAGAAATAAAAATGGTAAAAATATTCAAAAAAGAAAACAATTAAAACCCATTCACACTTGTGGATCATTAAACAGTTTTAACCCCTTAAATGATGGACTGCCACATTGCAACCACATGCAGTGTGCGTGGTTGTAATGCAGTTACAGCGAGACCCCATTCACTTGAATGGGTTGCACTCAGTGGGTGGTAATGCCCACCAAGCATATCAGGGGGTATAATTCCTGCCATGGCACGTGTACACCCCCAGCCACTATCTTCCCAGCTAAAGAGGCGGGGTTTTACCAGCCCCTCCCCCCAAACCACATTTATAAACAAGCCCTTACACATTCACCACATCAGAATAGCCAGTCACAGTGTCACTAAACACGTCCACACCAGTCCCAGTGTCACCATAAAACCTCATTCACATGCAGCATATCAATGTGTACTCTGTGCTAGGGCTATGTTTACCCATGTGGGGATGCACAAGTGTTCCATGCATCCCTGTGCTGGCAGTTCCATTCATGTCTAATGGGACTCAGTGGCTGCACGGAAACAGCCACTGATCCCAATTTGACATATATGTGAGTGCAAGGCCTAAGCACAGACAGATTGGGAGAGACGGCTGTATCCATACAGCCACTGCATCCCAATAGACATAAATGTGATTGCCTACATGGGGATGCACAGAACACCTATGCATTCCTCTGCGTCCCTTGCACAGCGTACATTGATACACCCCATATGAACAAGGCCTAATAGTATAGTCAGTCACAGTGTTCCTGATTTCTGCCACACCATTGGCAATGTCACCAAACCAGTGCAGCCAGCAACAGTGTCCCAGATCTCTGCCACATCATTACAGTATCACCACAGCCAGCTCAGCCAGCAAAAGCATTCCTGATCAACACCACACCATTCTAGTGTTGCCTCTGCCTGCCTCCTGTACTGGAACTGGCCTGTTTATTGACCACGTTGCTGCCTGCTGGACCGATCCTTTGTTTATTGACCATGTCACTGCCTTCCACCTAAACTGACCCATCTGCACATCCCGCTGACTGTTTCTGCGAGCCTCCAGCCCAACCATCCACTGTGGACAGCTGCACTCCTGAAACCTCAGGAACTCTTTCGTTCTTCCTTTCTTTAGCCACCTGTACTTCATAGCCAGTGCACATGCCATTCTTGGGGCAGCCACGTACCAGTAGGCTATGCTTGTTTGGATTATAGGAATGGGGACTGCTATGGGTGATGCTACACTAAGCCATATTTTCTGACCACTTGTACAGAGTTGACAATTACAGTACATTGTTTTCTGTGCAGTATTGGTTGATTTTTGTTATACACAAGACATAATGTCATAATCAGTCCAACCAAATTGGAAAAAATTCCACATGTGTGGTACCCCATACTTGGGAGGAGTAGCAGAGCATGTTTTGGGGTGAAATTCTAAGTATGCTCATGCTGTGTGTGAAAAATATCTTATAAAACTGACAACTGTGTAAAAAAAAACTCATTATGCCTCTGTCATGAACAGGTGTGACCAGATTGTGTGGACTGCAAAGAGGAAACCAAAACGCATGTAAAGTGAAATACGAATAATGTTTATTTAAGATAAGTGTAATAAATAAACAAACACCCCAAATACAAATAGTGCTCAACCAACCAACAGAAACCCACAGACAACAGATAATATATACAGCCAAGGGAAGTAACAAAATCAAACACGTTAGCCAGGCCAGGGTCATACACAGGGGATCAGCAATTGAACAAGGGCAGGATAGGAGAGGGAGATAATGGATGGAATATGGATACAAGGGAATAGGAACACAGGAGGGACAGGATCAGGATGAGATCGGATACAGGCTCAGGAGCAGGCTCAGGTTCAGATACAGATACAGATACAGGTTTACAGATACAGGTTACAGGTCAGGGCGCAAGGAAGAAAGATACCAAGGCAAGCATGTGAGGGCTTGCCGGGTATTTATAAGGCTGTAGTAACTGACCTCATGTTACAGCTGAGCGCAGAGGGTGCTGTTTGCTCCACACTGCCGGAGTGCACCCGCTGGTGGACACCGGTACTACGGCCCAAGGATGCAACAGTGCCACCAGCAGGAGAGTCCTCTTACTACAAGTCCTAGGTGTTGGAAGACACCCGCTGGTGGACACTGGTACTGCGATCCAAGAGACCGATAGCGCCACCAACGGGTAAACCCTCTCATGACAGTACCCCCCTCAAAGGAGTGGCCTCCGGACGCTCCAACAAGATGAAATTGTCCAAAGTTCATGGCCTCAAACCGAACAACAAATGAGGGCACATCAGGCTGGGCATTGGGTACATCAAACTGGACAGTGGGTACATCCGAGCAGACTGCGGGCACATCCGAGCAGACAGCGGGCACATCCGAGAAGACAGCAGGCACATCCGAGATGACAGCGGGCACATCCAAGAAGACAGCGGGCAGGAACACACTGAGCTGGGCAGCAGGCATGGGCACTTAGAGCTGGGCAGCAGGCACAGGCACTTCGAGCTGGGCAGCAGGCACATCAGGCTGGGCAGCAGGCATGGGCACTTCAAGCTGGGCAGCAGGCACATCAGGCTGGGCAGCAGGCATGGACACTTCGAGCTGGGCAGCAGGCACGGGCACTTCGAGCTGGGCAGCAGACACATCAGGCTGGGTAGCAGGCACGGGCACTTCAAGCTGAGCAGCAGGCACATCAGGCTGGGCAGCAGGCATGGGCACTTCAAGCTGGGCAGCAGGCACTTCGAGCTGGGCAGCAGGGACATCAGGCTGGGCAGCAGGCATGGGCACTTCAGGCTGGGCAACAGGCACGGGCACTTCAAGCTGGGCAGCAGGCACATCAGGCTGGGCAGCAGGCACGGGCACTTTGAGCCGGGCAGCAGGCACTTTGAGCTGGGCAGCAGGCACGGGCACTTCGAGCTGGGCAGCAGGCACATCAGGCTGGGCAGCAGGCATGGGCACTTCAGGCTGGGTAGCAGGCACGGGCACTTCAAGCTGGGCAGCAGGCACATCAGGATGGGCAGCAGGCATGGGCACTTCGAGCTGGGCAGCAGGCACTTTGATCTGGGCAGCAGGCACATCAGGCTGGGCAGCAGGCATGGGCACTTCAGGCTGGGCAGCAGGCACAGGTACTTCAGGCTGGGCAGCAGGCACATCAGTCTGGGAAGCTGGCACATCAGTCTGGGAAGCTGGCACTGAGACATCACACTGGAAGGCAGGCACTGGGACAATAGGCTGGAAAGCGGGCATATCAGACTGAGAAGCTGGCACATCAGACTGGGAAGTTGGCACACCAGACTGGGAAGCCAGCAAATCAGACTGGGAAGCTGGCACATCAGACTGGGAAGCTGACACATCAGACTGGGAAGCTGGCACATCAGACTGGGAAGCTGGCATATCAGGCTGGGAAGCTGGCACATCAGGCTGGGAAGCTGGCACTGAGACATCAGGCTGGAAGTCAGGCACTGGAACAATAGGCTGGGAAGCTGGCACATCAGGCTGGGAAGCTGGCACATCAGGCTGGAAGGCAGGCATCGAGACATCAGGCTGGAAGGCAAGCTTCGAGACATCAGGCTGGAAGGCAGGCACTGAGACTGGGAAGCTGGCACACCAGACTGGGAAGCCGGCAAATCAGACTGGGAAGCTGGCACATCAGACTGGGAAGCTGGCACACCAGACTGGGAAGCTGGCACATCAGACTGGGAAGCTGGCATAGCAGGCTGGGAAGCTGGCACTGAGACATCAGGCTGGAAGGCAGGCACTGGCACATCAGACTGGGAAGCTGGCACATCAGGCTGGGGAGCTGGCACATCAGGCTGGAAGGAAGGCACATCAGGCTGGAAGGCAGGCATCGAGACATCAGGTGAAAATGCAGACACCGAGACATCAGGCTGAAAGGTAAGCTTCAAGACATCAGGCTGAAAGGCAGGCATGAAGACATCAGACTGAAAAGCGGGCACCGAGACTTCGGGCTGGAAGGCAGGCATCAGGACAGACTGGACAGTGGGCACATCAGACTGGACAGCAGGCACATCAGACTGGGAGGCAAAGACATCAAGCTGGGAGGCAGGCGCCGAGACATCCAGCTGGAAGGCAGGCATCAAGACATCAAACTGGAAAGCGGGTACATCAAACTGGAAAGTGGACACATCAGACTGGAAGGTAGGCACATGAGACTGGAAGGCAGGCACCAAGACTTTGGGCTGGAAGGCAGGCATCAAGACATCAGACTGGGAAGCGGGCACATCAGACTGGAAGGTAGGCACATCAGGCTGGAAGGCAGGCACCGAAACTTTGGGCTGGAAGGCAGGCATCAAAACATCAGACTGGAAGGTAGACACATCAGGCTGGAAGGCACGCACCGAGACTTTGGGCTGGAAGGCAGGCATCGGGACATCAGACTGGAAAGCGGGTATATGAGACTGGAAAGTGGACACATCAGACTAGAAGGTAGGCACATCAGACCGGAAGGCAGGCAGATCAGGCTGGAAGGCAGGCACCCAGACTTTGGGCTGGAGGGCAGGCATCAGGACATCAGATTGGAAAGCGGGCACATCAGACTGGAAGGTAGGTACCTCGGGCTGGAAGGCAGGCACATCAGGCTGGATAGCAGGCACTGGGTTGGCAGGTTTAGGTGGGTCATCAAGTTCAACTGGCATGAACGCAGGCTGGAACAGGTTCGTTGGTGTGGAAGCAAGTTGGGTTACTGGCAGGATCGTGTGAGTGGGGAAGAACTTCCGTTTCTTCTTTGGCTTAACTGCTGGAGATCTGTAGGTGGCTGTAGGACTGTAGACGGGAGGTGAGGAATACTGAAACGAAGGGCTGGGATATGGCAAGGAAGGGGGAACAGCGGCCAGAGGAAGTTCTTGTGGGGAAGTTGCAGGTATTAGAGAAGAGGCAGGTGGGTTAAAGGCAGGATAGGTGCAGGAAGTAGAAACAGGGTATTGATACTTAGTGGGGAGCAGGGTATATTGGACTGTAGCTGAGGTTGCCAGGGGTGATGGGAGAAAGGAAATCTGAGCAGGCAGGTGTTTAGTAGCAGGTCTGGTTTGTGGAGAGCTGACAGAAGTTGGGTATAACAGGTCTGACCATGCCTGAAGTACAGGTAGCACAAAAGTGGGCTCACATACCCTCTGTCTGACCAGGGACTGCACTTCATCTATACAATCTTTCAACAACTGTTTGGGACAAACCGAATAATGCTCCAAAAAGGATGCAGAGTCATCCTCCAACAGCCATACTAAGGACGCAACCTGGTTAATGCTGAAGGGGGGAGAAAAGTCATCATGGCCCTTTGGGATACAAGGCAGAGCCAGCTCTGTACACATTCCAATCAAAGGCTGAACATCCTCAAACAGTATACTGCCCTGATCGACCACAGAGTGAGCTAAATGGATAATCTCCAGCAGCTGATCACTGGACCACCCTTTCAATGTCTGGCGGAGATATTCAGAACTCTCTGTTGCCAGCAGAGCATAATAAACAATTATATCTGAATTCATCCCAGCAACGTGAAACAGAACCGAGATGACTTCTGGTCAGATATGGCCTTGGTATACTGTCATGAACAGGTGTGACCACATTGTGTGGACTGCAAAGAGGAAACCAAAACGCATGTAAAGTGAAATAAGAATAATGTTTATTTAAGATAAGTGATATAAATAAACAAACACCCCAAATACAAATAGTGCTCAACCAACCAACAGAAACCCACAGACAACAGATAATATATACAGCCAAACACGTTATCCAGGCCAGGGTCATACACAGGGGATCAGCAACTGAACAAGGGCAGGATAGGAGAGGGAGATAATGGATGGAATATGGATACAAGGGAATAGGAACACAGGAGGGACAGGATCAGGATGGGATCGGATACAGGCTCAGGAGCAGGCTCAGGCTCAGGTTCAGGTTCAGATACAGATACAGTTACAGTTACAGATACAGATACAGGTTTACAGATACAGGTTACAGGTCAGGGCGCAAGGAAGAAAGTAGGGTTGTCCCGATACCGATACTAGTTTCGGTATCGGCACCGATACCGAGCATTTGCCCAAGTACTTGTACTCGGGCAAATGCTCCCGATGCTTCCCCCGATACCTAGAGGACAGCTGTGATCGGCGCGTGGGGGAGTTACAAGATTCTCCCCCAGCGGCTTTCACCAGTTTTAGTGACATACAGCGGTGATCGGTCACCGCTGTATGTCACTGCATCCTCCTCCATGCCCCCTCTGTTCCTCTGTTCCTCTCCGCTGTCCCCTGCATTCCTCTCTCCTTATCTGTCCCCCTCCGTTCTCCCCCTACGTTCCTCTCTCCTTATCTCTCCCCCTCCGTTCCTCTATCCTTATCTGTCCCCTGCATTCCTCTCTCCTTATCTGTCCCCTCCGTTCTCCCCCTCAGTTCCTCCGTCCTCCACCTCCTCCTTCCTTTGTGTATGGATAGAGTCAGCTGACTCTGTCCATTCACATAACTGAAACATTGTAATCTCCTGTGATTACAATGTGTCAGTTTATGAATGGAGAGAAGCCGCTGTCTTCTCTCCATTCATTCTCAGTGCAGCTGACGCTGCAGAGAAAGGGACTGGGGAATCTCTATCCTCTGTCTCTTTCTCTGTCTCAAGGGGGGAGATATCAGAGGTCTGTTAAGACCCCGATATCTCACCAAAGCCCCCCAACAGGGCTGATTAAAAAAAAAAAAAAAACAATAAAGAATAAAAAAATATTATTGTAAAAAATAAAAATTGTAAAAAAAAACAAAAAAAACACACACACATACAACGTTCACCCCCCCCCCCAAATAAATAGCAAAAAAAAAACTGTCACGTGACATTAAAAAAAAAGTATCGGTAATCGGTATCGGCGAGTACTTGAAAAAAGTATCGATACTTGTAAAAAAAAAAAAAAGTGGTATCGGGACAACCCTAGAAGAAAGATACCAAGGCAAGCATATGAGGGCTTGCCGGGTATTTATAAAGCTGTAGTAATTGACCTCATGTTACAGCTGAGCGCAGAGGGTGCTGCTTGCTCCACACTGCCGGAGTGCACTCGCTGGTGGACACCGTTACTACAGCCCAAGGATGCAACAGTGCCACCAGCAGGAGAGTCCTCTTACTACAGGTCCTAGGTGTTGGAAGACACCCGCTGGTGGACACTGGTACTGCGATCCAAGAGATCGATAGCGCCACCAACGGGTAAACCCTCTCATGACAGCCTCTTTGAAAGTACCTGGGGGGGGTTTGCTTTCCAAAATGTGTTCTTTTTATGAGTGTTTTCACTGCCCTAGTGCTTCAGCGCCTCTATAAATTTGATAGGCAGTCAGGATATTAGATTTGAAATTGATGCCCCTAGAAAACGCAAAGGTGATCCTTAAGCCTCGTACACATAATTGGATTTTTGGCAGGGAATTGTGTGATGGCAGACTGTTTGCCTAAAATCCGACCGTTAGTACACTCCTTCAGACAATTGTTGTCCAACTTTCGGCCAACAAATGTTGGATGGCAGGCTAGTAAATTTTCGGTGGACAACGGTCTGTTGTCAGATTTTGCTATTGTCTGTACACAAGTCCATCACACAAAAGTCCAAAGTAAAAACACGCATGCTCTGAATCAATGCTCACCATCAAAACATTAGCAGAAGGTGCCCAAAGAGCTGAAATTCCACGTAGTACGTCAATACATTTGTGTTTGTTGGCCGACAATCGTGTGCCGTTAGTATGCAAGACAAGTTCTTGGCACACGCCCTTCGGACAAAAGTCTGATGATTTGTTGGCCAACAATCGGATCATGTGTATGAGGCTTTAGATTTTGGGCCTCTCTATGTGGCTAGCCTGTAAAAAAGTCTAGTGAAGAATTGTAAGTATGCCTATGCTGTGTGTTAGCTTGGACCAAAATCTGCATGGAAATTTGTGGGGATCTCAGGTACGGTGTTTCCCCCGAGGTTGAGAGGTGAAACCCCCCCATAGTGGACTCAGGAAGGCAGCCAAAGTGGAGGCCAGATGGTCACAATACAGTCCTGGTGTAATGTGTGTGCACTTGTCTTGCACTGTGTTCTAAAACCTATAGTATAGTATATTAGAGTAAAGTGCAGTATGGTATATTGTAGGATAGTATATTCTAGTTTAGTGTGGTATAATTTAGCATATTATAGTATAGTGTAGTATAGTATATTAGAATTAAGCATAGTTTAATATAGTATGGTACAGTGTAGTATAGTATATTACAGTATAGTGAAGTATAGTATAGTGTAGCGTAGTATAGCATAGAATAGCATAGTATAGTACAGTATAGTATGGTATAGTATATTATAGTATAGCATAGTATAGTATAATATTGAATAGTGTAGTATAGTATATTATATTATAGTTTAGTGTAGTATAGTATAGCATATTATAGTAGTGTAGTATACGTTATTAACCACTTCAGCCCTGGAAGGATTTACCCCAGTCGTGCAACGTTGTACCCAAACAAAATTGATGTCCTTCCCTAGGGAGGTGTTTCTAACTGTCAGGGGGACAGACTGACTGAGAGAGAGAGATCGCTGTTTTTGATCACTAGGAACAGCTGATCTCTCTCCTTGAGAAAAACAAAAAGATGGGCTTAGCACGTATTATCCACTTCAAGTAATGAAGTGGTCACTCGTAGATCATTCACCGTGTAAGGTGCTGTAGCGGTAACTAAAAGCATATATCATACAAAAAGAGGCCTGATAAAAGACACCAGAAAAGAGTTACTTAGAGCTACACGAATCAATCATATTAGAGTAAATATTGAAAATTTCTTATATTATGTATTAGACAAATTTGGCGTAGTCAGAGGCCAATGTCAAGAAAAAACACACAACAGCTTCAGAAAAATTGGCCGATCACAAATCACCATAACAAATATCACATCAAACATACACACTGACACAAGACATTACATAAAACAGTTAAGAGATGTCCGGACGCCACTGAGTAACACATTGGTAGGTTGTCGGATGAAATTTCATCATAATATATTTTATAAGAAAAAAGCAACACTGGCTATATCGATCAAAGACAACCTAACCAGAGTGTGGCTCCATGGAAGAATAATAGGAGGAGAGATGGTACAGGTGATAAAAAACTGGCGTGAATTGAAAGTGCTATAGGCCATTTAGTATTTCACATTATCAGGGAGCAGATGACCATGGCATTATCCTGGGGATTAGGAAGGATATCTATATACATATCCTTTCCAAAAGGAAGTCCAATAAAGTTGCAGAATTTTATATGTGAAAAAAACAGATAGCACTAGCAGGTTACAGGGGATATGAGTCCTTATATGAATGGCTGTATATTCCTGGAATTTGTACGAAGGTAACATAAATGCCATTTGTATTGGACGGCTTAATACCTGTACTATAAGGTGACCTTTCTGGTTGCATTTCCCTGACCTGACCAGAGCCAAACCCCTTATATTGACAAGGATCCACATATTTCCTTGTTTACATAGGCAGATCTGCGTTCTGCCCCTCTTCACCGCGATCACGGGTGACCAGCGGACATCGAGTCCGCCGGATCCATGGGCGAGATCTTGCGGCGCGCCCGCAGTACTATATGCACAGACCGACGTAGAAGGTATGACAGTTTGAGTAGCCGAGCCGCGATCCGCAAGTGGTTAGAATATAGTGTAGTATAATATAGTATAGCATCATATAGTATAGTGTAGCATAGTATATTATGGTATAGTATAGTATAGCATATTATAGTATAGTGTAGTATAGTAATGTATTGCTACTCCCAAAGGAGCCGTTTAAATATGTTTTGTTCCATACTCTGCCTCTCAACCCTAAGAACAGTCTCAGCCCCTCTGGCACACCTGGCAATAGTGTAAGTGCAAGGACCAATGAGAAACACACACGTTATGATAAAATACAGAAATTGTCTTTAATGCAATATTTATGTGGAAAAGAGTAACAAACAGTAACCATATATATTCAAGTAATGCAATTGGAGAACAATAACTGAGATTAAGAGAAATATAGCTCAATACTATATTCAAGCTGCTTTCAGGGGATTCAAAACCTGAGAACAACCCCAAGAGCAGAGGCAAACACTTCTGTCCCCTGACACCACAGGCCCAACTTTAAACACTCAACTAAACATGTAATGGCTTAACTTCCTAGATAAACTGTAATGTAAAAACTTGAGTCTTGGAACTACAATTCCCTTTATGCTTTGCTCCCTGGTGGTAATCACTCTGCTGACAGGATGTGATGACACAGAGTCTTAGCTGGCACTCGAGGGAAACAGTCTCACTACAACAATGTAGCAGAGTGTCTTCTGATACTGCAGGTAAGATAGCCAGCTCCCTGCTACAGTAATGAATATAGTATAGTATATTATTTTATGGTATAATGTAGTATAGTACAGTATTTCTCAACCTTTTTTTCAGTCAAGGCACCCTTTGAAAGCATATTCAGTCTCAAGGCACTCCATTCTAAAGCTAGGTTCATACTAATGCAGGTGGTTGTGGGACTGGGATTGGCAGCTGCTCCCGCACCTGCAACTACCAGATGCATGGGGCTGCTATTCATTCTTAATGACACCCCTATGCATCTAAAAACTTAGCGAGTTTGCAATTGTGGTAATAGTATGGTGCAAAAGCATTTCCTAGGCGCTGCAGTTTAAAAAACGTGCAGGAACCACTTTCCTGCATAAAAATGCAGGTTCAGCAGCCCATTCAAATGAATGAGCTTTTGTGCCAGAGCAAACAAGGTTCGCATAGCCTCAATAGTGTGAACTTTGCCTAAGAGCTCATTCACATGTGAGTTTGCTGGAAGGAAAAACAATGTGGTTGAGCCACATTTTTACCATTCCACTTCCACCCCCTCTTAACTACTTTCCCCTTACCTGCAGAGATAGCAGCCAGGGTGGCCCACATAATATAACCACAATGCTTTGTGGTTATGGCAGGAATTCTACCCCCTGTTGCATTCGGCAGGCATTACTGATGAACAGAGCCTTGCTGCAACCACGTGAACTGTGGTTGCAACACAGTGGTGCCGCATTTAGGGGATTGAAACAGGCAGTGAGGAGGCCACCTCACCACCTGTCAAATGCCTCTGAAAAGCAATCCAAACATGAACTGCTTTTCAGAGCATTCCATACTGCTAGTGTGAACGAGCCGTGAAAAAGCAGCCCTGCTACCTTAGAAAAGCAATTTTGACTGTACAGAGCGTAGGGGTCAGGATCAAAAGAATTGTACAGACATACATACACATGAATGCATAAAAACATACATAAACATACATTGGAGATCTTCCAACACTCCATTAATCAAGGAATGGTTTAGTAGAACTAAAAAGATTGCTGAAATGGAAGAACTGATTCATATTGCAGGAGATACCCCTAATAAATTTGGAAACAGATGGGCGTGCTGGATACACTTGCAGACAAAAGCGGAATTCTCCCGATTAAATACTCTACCTTCGTAAATATTGGAGTTACCCTACTCTATACCCGGCTAACTAGGAAAGATGTATACACTTCTCATAATCTGAAACTGGAAACCTGCAATACCATTCCCTTAAGGGCAGCCCCCCCTGTGAAATAATTACTTTCCTGAGGGAACCATACGCAAATGACCAATCCCTCTTTTTTTTCTCCCCCTCTTCTTTTTCTCCTCTCTTCGCTCTACCCCCACTTTCCCTTCCCTTACCTGCCCTATATCTTTAGACCCCACCAAGTTATCTTGGAAAAAAGCATAATCCATATAAGACCCTCTTACCATACTCCACATATACCCTAAACTCCGCAAAAACCTGTTCTCCTATCTTAACCCACCTCACACTTCATTAGACTTTTACATGCATGTTAATCTTTCAAAGGTAATTGACTATAGTCTATCCCATTGCAGTTAAGTAAGACACAATCACTGAACCTCTCAGTATACTTAACTCAAATGTTACCCTGTAGGTGAGAGCCATTTAATCTAGGGCAGGATTGAGAGTGAGACTAGATTTATTGAGATAAGGTTTATACATTGTCAATTGGAGTATAACCTGTACCTTTGCCTTGTTCTACCTATTATCACCAATCTCTGTTCGAACTACATGTACATTACTTTTTGTTATTTCATAAATAAAAACATTTGTGGAAAAAAAAACATACATAAACTTTCTGTACATACATACATACATCCACATATATATACATCCGCAAACATGTACAAATACACACGTATACACACATATATACAATATATATATATATATATATATATATATATATATATATATATATATACACACATACATACATACACAGAGTGGGTTTTTTTTACTAAAGGAAAATCCACTTTGCACTGCAAATGCTCTTGAAAGTGCACTTAAAGTGCACTTGGAAGTAAAGTCGCTGTAGATCCGAGGGGGACATGCAAGGAAAATAAAAAACAGCATTTTAGCTTGCACATGATTGGATGATAAAATCAGCAGAGCTTCCACTCATTTCAGATCTACCCCTTAGATTTAGAGTGACTGCACTTACAGTGCAAAGTGGATTTGCCTTTCGTAAATAACCCCCATTGCATTTAAAAAAAGGCAGATCTATGGACCTGCCTGATCCAGACACATCACTTGGCTGACTTTCATGCTCGGCACCCCCACTGCCCAGAGAAATGTTTATTTACAAAGCCCTGCACTGTAGGAGAATGCAGAGTAGGCCGGTGTCTGGAAGAAGCCTCCCCGTTCCCCCATTCCACGCTTTGTACATTGTCGGCTCTGCTCTTCAGTCAACTCTCAATGCTTAAAGTGAAACAATAAAAGTGAAATATTCCTTTAAATTTCGTACCTGGGGGGTGTCTATAGTAAAGTGGCGCATGTTTCCCATGTTTACAACAGTCCGAGAGCAAAATAAAATTTCTGAAGGAAAAAAAAGTAATTTAAAAGTACTAGCGGCTATAATGAATTGTCGGGTCTCTGCAATACTCATGAAAGTCATTGAAAAAAATGGCCTGGGATTCCCCCACAGTGCATTACCAGGCCCTTTAGGTCTCTTATGAATATTAAGGGGAACCCCGAACCAAAATTTTTTAAAAAAATGACGTGGGGGTCCCCCTCAAAATCCATACCAGACCCTTATCCGAGCAGGCAAGCTGGCAGGCCACAGGAAAAGAGGGGGGTACGAGAGAGTGCCCCCCCTCCTGAACCCTACCAGGCCACATGCCCTCAACATGGGGAGGATGTCCCTATGTTGATGGGGACATGGCCCTCATCCCCACAACCCTTGCCTGGTGGTTGTTGGGGTATGCGGGCAGGGGGCTTATCGGAATCTGGTAGCCCCCTTTAACAAGGGGACCCCCGATCTCACTCCCCCCTGTGTGAAATGGTAATGGGATAAAAATGTAACCCTACCATTTCACAAAAAAAGTGTCAAAAACCGTCTCTTGTCTTTTTTAACATTTTTGACACTGTTTTTGTGAAATGTTAGGAGTACATTTGTACCCCATTGCCATTTCACACGGGGGGGTGGGACCTTGGGGTCCCCTTGTTAAAGGGGGCTTCCAGATTCCGATAAGGCCCCCGCCTGCAGACCCCCACAACTATCAGGCAAGGGCTATGGGGATGAGACCCTTCTCCCCATCAACATTGGGACAAGGTGCTTTGGGGGGCTACCCCAAAGCACCCTCCCAATGTTGAGGGCATGTGGCCTGGTATGGTTCAGGGGGCCACTCTCTCATCCCCCCCTCTTTTCTTGTGGCCTGCCAGGTTGCATGCTCAGATAAGGGTCTGGTATGGATTTTTGGGGGGACCCCACGCTATTTTTTTAAAAAATGTTGGCAAGGGGTTCCCCTTAGTATCCATATCGGACCTGAAGGGCCTGGTATGGAATTTGAGGGGACCCCCACGCCATTATTTTAAAAAATGTAGGCGCGGGGTTCCCCTTAATATCCATTCTAGACCTGAAGGATCTGGTATGGATTTTGGGGGGACCCCTACGCCATTTTTAAAAATTTTTGGGTGCGGGGTTCCCCTTAGTATCCATATCGGACCTGAAGGGCCTGGTATGGAATTTGAGGGGACCCCCACGCCATTATTTTAAAAAATGTAGGCGCGGGGTTCCCCTTAATATCCATTCTAGACCTGAAGGATCTGGTATGGATTTTGGGGGGACCCCTACGCCATTTTTAAAAATTTTTGGGTGCGGGGTTCCCCTTAGTATCCATATCGGACCTGAAGGGCCTGGTATGGAATTTGAGGGGACCCCCAAGCATTTTTTTTTAAAAATTTTGGTTCGGGGCTCCCCTGTAGGGGAATCCCATGCCGTTTTTATCAATTAACTTTTATGTGTATTGCCGGACCGACAATTCATTATAGCCGCAAGTAGTTTTAAATGACTTTTTTTCCTTTAGAAATGTCATTTTGCTGGCAGACTGTTCTAAACACGGGAGACATGTGCCACTTTACAGGCATACTATAGACACCCCCCAGGTACGAAACTTAAAGGAATATTACACTTTTAATGTTTCACTTTAAGCATTATTAAAATCACTGCTCCCGAAAAAACGTCTGTTTTTAAAACTTTTTTGAGCATTGATACATGTCCCCTGGGGCAGGACCCAGGTCCCCAAACACTTTTTATGACAGTAACTTGCATAGTAACCTTTAGAATTATCACTTTTGATTTCTCCCATAGACTTTTAATGGGTGTTCTGCGGCTTTCGAATTTGCCGCGAACACCCCAAATTGTTCGCTGTTCGGCGAACGGGCGAACAGCCAATGTTTGAGTTAAACTCATGTTCGACCCGAACATGAAGCCCATCCCCTCTCAGCTCTGTATACAGAGCTGGGATGGGCAGAGCTGTGATTTGTCAGCAGAGGGAGAGCAGACAGGATTGCGGCATCTTGGTAGAGAAAGGCTAACGTTTCTACACAGTATACATACTGTATATTTCAATATTGTACCTCCAAATGCAGCCTCCTTACGATGTATTTTGCTTTCATTCCTCACACAGCTGCACGTGTCTCCCCAGCTACACTGACAGAAGAGGGGTAAGCATCCCATCCAACAAGCCACGACAGCGCATCTGTCAGGAGAATAGGGCCTTCAGCCGTCAAAATCGTGTTCCTGTGCGCATGCGTGGCGGAACGGCGCTCTGGCGCATGCGCATTCGTGGACCGGCAATCCGGCGCATGCGCAATAGTGCACGCCCCATGTGATCCTTGGGCTGGCCTATAAAAGGGACTGGCACACAGATCAATTGCTGGTTTGTCTTCAGTTTCCTGTGATATCTCTGCTTCCTGTTTTTGTGACCTGATTACCTGTTTTTGACCCGGATTGACCTCGACTACTCTGCTTGTCTCCTGAACCTGACCCTCGGCTTGCTACTTGGACTTCCGCTCTTCTCCAGTGTTTGACCCTCTGCCTGTGACCTGGATTTGCCTACTTCTCCTTGCCCTTGAGCCTCTGCCTTTATCCTGGACTATCCTTGTGCCTTACTGTCTGATACCCCAGCTTGCTGTGCTTATACTTACCCTGTGTGCATTTGACCCTCAGCCTGGTTCTGGACTTTCTCTTATACCTGTTCCATCAGGTCATCCATCTGCCAGTTGCTGCACAGTTGCCTCCCTCTACCCAGGACTTCAAGTCAACCACCTCCTGCTTCCTGAGGTAGCCTGTGCCTCTTTGTGCATCCACTCCCCTGTCTCACCTCCAGGGGGCGGACTGCGCTTAGTCACAAGGGTAAACCGCTCTCGGCATTTCGGCCTTGGTAAGTACTTTCCTGATAGCATCCCAGAAAGCTGTGCCAGCATCCGACTGGCCCTTAGCAACCGATGATGATGTTATCGGTTGGCAGGACAAGGGCGGGCGGCCCACACAGCTTTCTGAGTGACACTGGCAGCTGCATGCATGTTTGAGACAGCGAGCCGGCACCGCTGTAATTAAAAAAAGGTTTAACATGTCCATAAGAATATTTTATTAGATACCTGCTTGATTGAGGAGGTTATTGGTCATTTTGCCACGGCGCCCCTGGGGGCTCTTTGCGGCACCCCAGTTGATAAACGCTGGTATAGTATAATATATTGTAGTATGATATATTATAGTAATAATATAGTGTAGTATAGTTTATTATAATAGAAGCAGAGGTGCGCCAGACTGAGTGCAGTATTTCATAGTAAAAGCAGGTAGTAACTCACAAATTAGATGAATAAAATCAGCATGGGTGATGAAATTGCCAGTCCCTGAGACTCTAGAAATTGTCCTGGTAGCGTGGCAGTCTGGGGCAAAGATGGTGTTGCAATGGATCCAAAGACAACCAAGGACCAGGAAGCAGCCGATCACAGCTGTGACCAGCATGACCCGCAAGATGGTGCCGGGCCAGACGTGATGTCACAGGAACAAGATCATAGGCGTTCATAAGCAGAGAGGGTGGAAATGCATTTCAAAGCAACTGCTTCTTCTTCAGACCTTGATTGGCTGACATGTTTAATAGTCTTATAATCAAGGAAGACTAATGCCCTGTATACACGATCTGATTTTCCGACAACAAATGTTGGATGTGAGCTTGTTGGCTAAAAGTCTGACTGTGTGTATGCTCAATCGAACATTTGTTGTCGGACTTTCCGCCAACAAATGTTGGCTAGCAGGTTCTCAAATTTACTACCAACAAAACTTTGTTGTCGGAATTTCCGATCGTGTGTACCCAAGTCCAACGCACAAAAGTTCACGCATGCTCGGAATCAAGCAGAAGAAGCTGCACTGTCTATTGAACTTCCTTTTTCTCGGCTCGTCATACGTCTTGTATGTCACCACGTTCGTAATTGTTGGCCAATATTTGTGTGACCATGTGTATGCAAGACAAGTTACAGCCAGCATCCTTCGAACAAAATTCCACGGTTTTGTTGTCGGAAAGTCCGATCGTGTGTACAGGGCATTAGAGAGAAAGAATGTAATAGGCTTGTAGACCCATCAATCACAAAGCTAGAGAAATGGATGATCATAAAAACGAATATAGATGTGCTTGCTGTTATAATAATAAAGAATTGATTATTGCGTTTGGGTGGCACTGATGGGCACTGATAGGCAGCACTGATGAGGAGGCACTGGCAGGCATTACTGATGGGCACTGATTGGCATCTTTAATGGGTACTGATTGGCACCTCTAATGGGTACTGATTGGCACCTCTAATGGGCACTGATTGGCATCCCTGGTGGTTATGGTTGGGCATCCCTGGTGGGCTCTAGTGGGCATCCTTGGTGGGTCTGCACTGATAATCAGTTGGTTGGCTCTTTATCTACTCACACCTTGTCAGCAAGAATAGAGGAAAAGCCGATAAAGGGCACTTCCTGTTTATGATGTGATCAGCTGTAATTGGACACAGCTGATCACATGGTAAAGAGCCTCATAGGCATAGGTGATGCGGTGATGCGGTGTGTCAGACTGACACACCACACCACTGATTGCCGTGCTGCGTGCCCCCGCGGCCACTTTGCGGCCATCATATTGCTATAGGGCGGGCAGGAAGAGGGTATATTGCAGTATATCATAGTATAGCATAATATAGTGTAGTGTAGTATAATATAGTATAGTGTAGTAGTATAGTATATTATAGTATAGTGTAGTATAGTATAATATAGTTTTGTGTAGTATAGAGTATTATAGTATAGAATAGTATAATATTATAGTATTATAGCATAATATAGTATAGTGTGGTATAGTATATTATAGTATAGTGTAGTAAAGTATATTATAGTTTTGTGTAGTATAGCGTAGCATAGTATAATATAATAATAATATAGTGTAGTGTAGTATATTATATCATGGTATAGTGTAGTATAGTTTAGTATAGTATAGTGTAGTATAGTGTAGCATAGTATAGCATATTTTAGTATAGTATAATATAGTGTAGTATAGCATAATATAGTAAAGTGCATTATATTATGGTATAGCATAGTATAGTGTAGTATAATGTAGTGTAGTATGGTACAGTGTAGTGTAGTATATTATGGTATAGTGTAGTATAGTATAGTATAGTATAGTGTAGTATAGTTTAGTATAGTGTAGTGTAGTGTATTATATTATGGTATAGTGTAGTATATTTGTATAGTGTAGTGTAGTATATTATGGTATAGTGTAGTATAGGATAGTGTAGTGTAGTATATTATGGTATAGTACAGTATAGTATAGTATAGTATAGTATAGTATAGTATAGTGTAGTATATTTGTATAGTGTAGTATAGTATAGTGTAGTATATTATGGTATAGTATAGCGTAGTATTTTATGGTATAGTATAGTATAGTATGGTATAGTATAGTATATTATGGTATAGTGTAGCATAGTATAACATAGCGTAGTGTAGTATAGCATAGTGTAGTATATTATTGTATAGTTTAGTATAGTGTAGTATATTATGTTATAGTGTTGTACAGTATAGTATAGTATAGTATAGTATAGTATAGTATAGTATAGTATAGTATAGTGTAATATATTATAGTATATTGTGGTGTAGTAAATTATGGTATAATGTAGTGCAGTATATTATAGTATAGTATAGTGTAGTGTAGTATATTATAGTACAGTATAGTTTATTGTGGTGTACTATATTGGTACAGTGGTATAGTGTAATATAGTATAGTGTAGTATATTATGGTATAGTGTAGTATAGTATAGTTTAGTAGAGTATAGTGTAGTATATTATAGTATAGTATAATATATTGTGGTGTAGTATATTATAGTGTAGTGTAGTATATTATGGTATAGTGTGGCATAGTATAGTGTAGTACATTATGGTATAGTTTAGTATAGTGTAGTATATTATGGTGTAGTGTAGTATAGTATAGTATAGTGTAGTATAGTGTAGTATAGTATAGTATAGTGTAGTCGATTATGGTATAGTATTGTATAGTGTAGTATATTATGGTATAGTGTAGTGTAGTATATTATGATATCTAGTTTAGTGTAGATATTATAGTTTTGTAACAGTATAGTGTAGTATAGTCTAGTATTATAGGTTATTAATAATAATAATATTTATATATATATATATATATATATATATATATATATATATATATATATATATATATATATATATATATATATATATATATATATATAAGCGAGCGAGTAATGTTGCGCTCAGCAGCACACACCACCCAGCGGCCAGTAGGGGGGCTGCTGCACCTCTAGAGGGGTGCGGAGGATGCTTTGTGTCATTCAGCAGAGGAGAGCAGCAGCGGAAGGATTTCTAGCCAGGCAGCCAGGATCACTTACACTGGACTCCATCGTAATGGAGGAAGCGGCATAGGATTAGAAGAAAACAGGGCAAATTAGCGGCGTTGCGGGCTGGGATCCGGACTAGATCGGTATCAGTAGTAAGGACATAGGCTGCCATAGGCTGCGATGGGCAATGAAGGCAGCATAGAAGGAGGGGAAGGGATGGGTGGATATCCAGAAGGGATGGTAGGAGATGGGAAAGGAGGCTTCTCCCGCATCCCCTCCGGAATGGAGGCTGATCTGAGCCGGCTGAGCGAAGAGGAGAGAAAACAAATCGCCGCTGTCATGTCAAGGGCGCAGGATATGCCGAGAGGGAGTGAGACGGATCGGCCGGCACTCAGGCAAGGATCTTCTCTTCTCTTATATGACGGGTGGAGGAGCGCTCCCTACACATCCCCATCATCATAGGGACATGTCTGAGCTCCCCCTCCCCCCCAGGACGTGACATGGACATCTCCCCCATTCTCTCCCCTATAGATCACAGGGAGTTCGGGCTCACTAACCAATCAACAAGCAGAAATGTGCACAAGTGCATGCTGTGTGATAATGGGACGTGCCCCCGTTCTGCATGAATGAGTGTGCATGGGGAAGGTGCAGCTCCCACACTGCTCCACTACACTGTGCCTTTATGTAGCCTTCCTTCCTACCCAGCCCTACTAATACAAGTAGTACTAGGCTCCCTAGGATAGGATCCTTTATTATTCCTATCATTCCCACCATGCATACTGCCTCTGTACACCTGGATGTGTATATGATGTGTGCTAGGAAATGGTGTCTATGACCAAGCTTTCATCTTCCTTTCTGATGTCTAGAGGCTTTCATTCCAGTCCTCCCTGTCCATGGTCCTGAAGTTCTCAGCACTGTCTATTATTCAGCGATGGTTTTAGGGTGAATAGTCATCTCCTCCAGTAATTCAAGGAAAATATCTGCTGTCTGTCATACAAGTCTTCCCCCCCACAACATTGAATGCTACCAACAAAATATATGTAACGGACATTATATGGGTGTCACCTGTTTTATAGTGGGTGTCATATGTAATTATATGGTGCAGTAAGCAGGCAGATTTCTTCAATAAGGCAAAGCAAAGTAAAGCGATGATATGAAAGATCTGTAATCCATAGCAACCAATCAGATTTCAGTTTACTCTAGTCTGATCACTGGAAATGATTCTGGTTGCTTGATATGGGTTCCATGTGTAAGCCCAGTATATTGTCTTTGCAAGGCTTACATTATACAGTATGTTGTTCTCTATGGCTATTCATTTTATTAATGAATGTATCACTGGAAAGACTTCATATTGCTTCTGTAGTACTGGGTGCTTATAATGTGTGATATCATTGTGCTAGGAAATGGTTGGGGTCTATGTGCTGTCAGTGATTCTAGTACATTCATCACTGCTGGTGTCCCTGTCCATGGTCCTGATCAGTGCTGGTGTCCCTGTCCATGGTCCTGATCAGTGCTGGTGTCCCTGTCCATGGTCCTGATCAGTGCTGGTGTCCCTGTCCATGGTCCTGAAGTTCTCTGCACTACATATTATTCACCTTCACAGCTCTGGTTTTATGGTTTTAGGGCGAATAGTCGTCCCCCCCCCCCCGGTAAATAAACAAACAAAAAAAATCTTCTCACAATTTTAAATGCTGCCAGAAAAATACATGTAAAGCACCTTGCATGCATGTCAGTTATGTCAGTTATGTCAGTTATCTCATAGTAGGTGTCATATGCAATTATATGGTGCAGTAAGCAGGCAGGGTTGTTTCAACAAGGCAATGCAAAGTGTAGCAATGATATACAAAGATCAGTAATCCATAGCAACCAATCAGATTTCAGTTTACTGTAGTCTGATCACTGAAAATGATTCTAATTGCCTGATATGGGTTCCAAGTGTAAGCCCAGTATTTTGTCTGCATGGCTTACTATATGTGCTTTTCTCTTATTTCTGTTTTTTTGCATTGCTGAATGTTACTGGACATATTCATATTGCTTTTGTAGTACTGGGTGTTTATGATGTGTGGTTTAAATATCTCATTCTTTTATTTAATTGTGCTAGGAAATGGTTGGGGTCTATGTGGTGTTAATGCAGTGACCAAGTTTACCTATTCCAGTCTGATGACATGTCTTTAAGATTTCATTATTTTAGTCTTCATACTTGCGTCCCTGTCCATGGTCCTGAACCTCTCTGGACTATATATTATTCACTGTTTGTTTTTAAGGTGACTATAGTCATTCCTTTAAATAACTGGAGCTATGATACAAGAGTTCTTCCCACAATATTGTTGCCAACATAATATATGTAAAAGACATTTTATGTATCTCAGTTATCTCATAGTGTGTGTCATATGCAATTATATGGTGCAGTGAGTAGGCAGAGTTCTTCAACATTGCAAAGGTTAGTAATTCATTCATAGCAGCCAATCAGATTTAAGTTTACAGTCGTCCAATCACGAAAATTGGACCACTGTAAAAATGAAAATGATTCTAATGGCTTGATATGGGTTTCAAGAGTAAGTCCAGTACTACTTCCTTGCACAGCTTACATTATACCTTGTCTTATATGCTACCAGTGCCATGACCAAGCTTCCCTATTCTAGTCTGATTACATTCCTATAATATTTAATTACAGCCATCAGTGCTGGCTTTCCATTCCATGGTTCTGAAGTTTTTGTGCACTACCCCGGGTTACAAACAAGATA
Source organism: Aquarana catesbeiana (assembly GCF_042186555.1). NCBI lineage: Eukaryota > Metazoa > Chordata > Amphibia > Anura > Ranidae > Aquarana > Aquarana catesbeiana. The sequence continues at coordinate 177,791,574 of NC_133326.1, forward strand.
TGGTCTGTAGGTTTTTCTTAAGTTGAATTTGTATGTAAGTCGGAGCAGGTCTAATTTCTATGTGTAGTTCCAGGCAAAAGTTTTTTGCATAGTACAGGGAAAGGTTACCCACCCCTGTAACATTTGTTTTGCTGCCTGTGCCCCTGTTCAGAAGATTTCACCTCACTTTCTGTTCCTATGACAATTGGATTTTGAAAATTGTGGGTTGTTGGAATAAGCAAGGATTAGCGTTAAAGCTTCAATGGAGACACCCTTTCCCCATAAAAGCTCTTACAGGAGTGAATTTCCCTTCCTAGGGGTAGATTTCTTCTCACCTCCTGTTGTCTCCCCTACCGTTTGTAAGTAGGAGTCATATGTAAGTTGGATGTTTGTAACCTGGGGACCGCCTGTATTCACTTTGCTTTGATTTTTGAGTAAATACAGTCATCCTTTCAAGTAAAAAAATCCTAACTGTGGCTATTATACAAGTGTTCTTCCTATAATAGTTATCTCTACCAACAAAATACATGTAAATGACAGCACCTGTGTATATTTTATGCATGTCAGTATATTGTCAGCTATCTCACAATGGGTGTTGTATGCAATTATAAGGTGCAGTAGTAGGCAGGCTCTTCAACAATGCAAAATTCAGTAATGTATGGCAGCTAATCAGATTTCAGTTCACTGTAGTCCAATCACTGAAAATGATTCTGATTGTTTGATATGAGTTCCAAGAGTAAGCTCGGTTTTATGCCTTTGCACTAATTATGTTTTGTACTTTTCTCTTACTTAAATTGTTTCCCCATTGATGATTATGTTACTGGAAAGAATTCATATTGTTGTTGTAATACAGGATGCTTATAATTTGCGATTTATATATTTTTTAATGGAATTGTACTAGGAAGTGTTTGGTATTGGTGTCTGTATTTGTATAGGATTTCATTAGAGCCATCAGTGCCGCTTCCCTGTCTATGGTGGTCCTGAAGATTTCTACACTGGGGCTCAACAAATCCCAGGTGCCAGGCTGCTATGGTCACTAGAAATTCTGTCCTGGCACCAGAGGCATCGCTATGTCCCCCACAAGAGCGGTAACTCCACTGGCGTAGCTACAGGGGGTTGCAATTTTGCTCCCCTCCCCCCATGTGGCCTTCCTATGACATTATTCCTGTCACACTCATGCCACCACAGGGCTCTATTCAGATTCCAGTCCTGGACCCGGCTCAGCTGGTGATTGGTGGGATCGGCTAAGAGGGAGCTGAGGAGGAGCTGGGTGTCTCTGCTGTGCCTCATGATGCAGCTGGACCGCTCCCTTCCACCTGGCTTATCTCCACGAAGGATAAGGGTGATGGTGGATGGCCAGAGACACCAGGTAGCAGAGGACGAATTTGGGCACACCCAGTGTATGTACGGCAACACCATGTCTACCCCCCTGCCTGCCATAGTGCCCGCTGCCAGAATGTCCACAGCCACGGTGAGTCCTCATATAGAAGCCCATCTGCTCACTGTCCTCTGCCGAGCCTGACTCCTTGGTGTCATTGCATACTACATGTACTCAGCAACTTCTGTGTGCGCCCACCCCCACTCTGTACACATGTATGAATGTAAATGCACGTGTTGGGATGCTTGGGACGTGATTGCAATACACATTACATTTCGCCGTACGCTCACACAAACTGGCTCCTAACTTTTTTAGCTGGCTCCTAGATTCAAAAAAAAAATTGTCAAGCCCTGCTCTACACTACAAATTCTTTAGTCAACAATCCTAACTGATTCTGTCATACAAGTGTGCGTCCCACAATAGTAAACTCTACCAACAGAATACATGTAAAGGGCAGTGCCTGTATACATTGTATGTGTGTCAAATATGTCAGCCGTCTCATGGTAGGTGTCATATGCAATTATATGTTACAGTAAGCAGGCTTGTTTTTTCAACAAGGCATTGAAAAGTGCAATGATGATATGCAAAGATCAGTATTCCATAGCAACCAATCGGATTTCAGTTTACTGTAGTTTGATTACTAAAAATTATTCTGATTTCTTGATATGTTATAAGATATAAGCCCAGTATGTTGTCATTGCATGGCTTACATCATACAGTATCTTTTGTCTTATTTCTATTTAGGTCATTGATAAATACGGCACTGAAAGTACTCATATTGCTGTTGTAGTATTGGATGTTTCTAATGTGAGATATAAACATTTTATTTAATAGAATTGTGCTAGGAAGTGGTTAGTATTAGTGCCTGTATTTGCTTCCAAGGCCATGACAAAGCTTTCTTATTCTAGTTTGATGACATGTCTAAAAGCTTTCATTACAGTCATCACTACTGGCTTCCTTGACCATGGTGCTGACGTTCTCTACACTACATATTATTTAGGCAAATACAGTCATTCCTTTTAAATAAACATTTCTAACTGAGGCTATAATAGAAGTGTTCTTCCCACAATATTAAAGCGGAGTTCCACCCAAAAGTGGAATTTCTGCTTTAAGCACTCCTCGCCCCCTTTACATGCCACATTTGACATGTAATTTTTTTGTGGGGGGGAGCGGTTACCTAGTTTTGACAGGTACCCAGCTCCCACTTCCTGCTCTCATCGCCTCACCACCTAGGCGACTCTTCCTCTCTCCCTAGGCGACTCCTCCTCTCTCCCACTCCCTCTCTGCAATCTTCTGGGACATGTCACAGATACCAGAAGATTGCCTGGCCACTAAAAGAGTGCAACGCAACGCATGTGCTCTCGACTGTGAAGCCGCAACCTGTCACAGCTGGGTGTGCCATGCACATGCAATGCTGGCGCCGGGGAGAGGAGCGAGGCTTCGGGCGGCCGCATCGCTGGACCGTGGGACAGGTGGGTGTCTGTTTATTAAAAGTCAGCACATACACTTTTTGTAGCTGCTGACTTTTAATAAACATACAAACGAGTGGAACTATGCTTTAAATGCAGAAAAAAAAAAGATGACACCTGTCAGCATTTTATGTGGGTCAGATATGTCAGTTATCTTATTGTGGGTGTTATTTGCAATTATATGGTGCAGTAAGTGTAAGGCAGGTTACGTAAACAATGCAATGCATAATGCAGAGATGATGTGCAAAGATCAGTAATCCTTTGCAGGCAATCAGATTTCAGTTTACTTTAGTAAGATCATTGAAAATGTTTTCTAATTGTATAAATGGGCTCTAATTCATCCCAAAGGTGTTTTATCGGGTTGAGGTCAGGACTCTTTGCAGGCCAGTCAAGTTCCTCCACCCCAAACTCACTCATCCATGTCTTTATGTAACTTGTTTGTGCACTGGTGTGCAGTCATGTTGGAACAGGAAGGGTCCATCCCCAAATTGTTCGCACAAAGTTGGGAGCATGAAATTGTTTAAAATGTCTTGGTATGCTGACGCCTTACGAGTTCCCTTCACTGGAACTTAGAAGCCAAGCCCAACCCTTGAAAAACAACCCCACACCATAATCCCCCCTCCACCAAATGATTTGGACCAGAGCACAAAGCAAGGTCCATAAAGACATAGATGAGCCAGTTTAGGGTGGAGGAACTTAACTGTACAGAGTCCTGACCTCAACCCGAGAGAACACCTTTGGGATAAATTAGAGCGGAGACTGCGAGTCAGGCCTTCTCGTCCAACATCAGTGCCTGACCTCACAAATGTGCTTATGGAAGAATGGTCAAACATTCCCATAGACACACTCCTAAACCTTGTGGACAGCCCTCCCAGAAAAGTTGAAGCTGTTATAGCTGCAAAGGGTGGGCCAACTCAATATTGAACCCTATGGACTAAGACTGGGATGCCATTAAAGTTCATGCGTGTGTAAAGGCAGGCACTACAATACTTTTGGCAATATAGTGTGTGTGTGTATATATATATATATATATCTATATATATAGATATATATATACTGTTATCAGTATCTCATAAAAGTGAGTATTTTTGTAAATATTTTATTGTATCTTTTTTTGTGACAATACTGAGGAAATTACACTTTGCTACAATGTAAAGTAGTGAGTTTACAGCTTGTATAACAGTGTAAATTTGCTGTCCCCTCAAAATAACTCAACACAAAGCCATTAATATCTAAACCACTGGCAACAAAAGTGAATATACCTCTAGATGAAAATGTCCAAATTGGGCCGAAAGTGTCAATATTTTGTGTGGCCGCCATTATTTTCCAGCACTGCCTTAACCCTCTTGGGCATGGAGTTCACCAGAGCTTCACAGGTTGCCACTGGAGTCCTCTTCCACTCCTCCATGATGACATCACAAAGCTGGTGGACGCTAGAGACCTTGCGCTCCTTCACCTTCCGTTTGAGGATTCCCCACAGATGCTCAATAGGGTTTAGGTCTGGAGACATGCTTGGCCAGTCTATCACCTTTACCCTCAGCCTCTTTAGCAAGGCAGTGGTCGTCTTGGAGGTGTGTTTGGGGTCATTATCATGTTGGAATACTGCCCTGTGGCCCAGTCTCCAAAGGGAAGGGATCATGCTCTGCTTCAATATGTCACAGTACATGTTGGCATTCATGGTTCCCTCAATCAACTGTAGCTCCCCAGTGCTGGCAGCACTTATGCAGCCCCAGACAATGACACTACCATGCTTGACGGTAGGCAAGACACACTTGTCTTTGCACTCCTCACCTAGTTGCCACCACACACGCTTGACACCATCTGAACCAAATCAGTTTATCTTGGTCTCATCACACCACAGGACATGGTTCCAGTAATCCAAGTCCTTAGTTTGCTTGTCTTCAGCAAACTGTTTGCAGACTTTCTCTGTTTGCAGACTTTCTTGTGCATCATCTTTAAGAGAGGCTTCCTTCTGGGACAACAGCCATGCAGACCAATTTTATGCAGTGTACGGCATATGGTCTGAGCACTGACAGGCTGACCCCCACCCCTTCAGCCTCTGCAGCAATGCTGGAAGCACTCATACGTCTATTTCCCAAAGACAACCTTTGGATATGATGCTGAGTATATGCACTCAACTTCTTTGATTGACCATGGTGAGGCCTGTTCTTAGTGGAACCTGTCCCGTTAAACTTGGCCACCATGCTGCAGCTCAGTTCAGGGTCTTGGCAATCTTCTTATAGCCTAGGCCATCTTTATGTAAAGCAACAATTCTTTTTTCCAGATCCTCCAGAGAGAGTGAGAGCGATAACACTAAATAAACACACCTGCTCCCCATTCACACCTGAGACCTTGTAACACTAACGAGTCACATGACAACGGGGAGGGAAAATGGCTAATTGGGCCCAATTTGGACATTTTTACTTAGGGGTGTACTCACTTTTGTTGCCAGTGGTTTAGACATTAATAGCTGTGTGTTGAGTTATTTTGAGGGGACAGCAAATTTACACTGTTATACAACAGTGTATTTTACATTGTAGCAAAGTGCATTTCTTCAGTGTTGTCACATGAAAAGATATAATAAAATATTTACAAAAATGTGAGGGGTGTACTCACTTTTGTGAGATACTGTATATATATCACTATCTGAAGTCCCTATCTCACATTTATACACACACATACTAAGGCCAATTTAGACAGGAGCTAATTAACCTACCAGCATGTCTTTGGAGTGTGAGAGGAAACCGGAGTGCCCAGAGGAAATCCACGCAGGCACTGGGAGACACTGTGCTATATGCTAAGATATACTGTATATATATTGTAGATAACAATGCTATTTTTAAAGATATGGTTATGACATCACAGACAGTTATTAGTACTTCCACTCTTACATTCAGGATCAAATATTAAAAAAAAAACCTTCAGGAGAGTATATAAGATATTAAAGGTGAAAATTATATTTTAGACACACACACAGGTTGTTTCCTGTCCTGTAAGCCCTGTAAAAGAAAACACCAAATGACATTTTGGTTCTGATGGAAGCTAGTGTAGAGTAATAGAGTGCAATCAAGTTACATAAATGTCACATATCTCACTGTACAGGTTGAAGCTACAGATGCCACAATCCCCATTCTGTCGAAGCTCAGTCCATAACCCTTTTTATTTAAATGTTTTGAATTGCCCAGTTACCAGAAAGCTACATTTTTATCAGCTCTGCTGCATCAGATGCAGTTGATATTCTATCAGGAGGGGAAAGGAGGGTTCTGTAAGGTGCCGCACATTGGATGGAATGGCTATATATTCACCTTATAGAATCACATGTTTCATAAATTCTTGGGCATGTAGTGACGTGTATTAGCATTTCTGTGAGCAGTGACAGGGGACTTCATTTCTCCTCTGTCACTGCCCCATAACTGCAGGCTCCATTCTCCGCACTTGAATATCCTGCTTATCAAAGTCTATGGCCAGGGATTGGAGCAGTGAGATGTGCAGAATGGCTCCACCACCTACAAGCAGGATGTCAGAGCTGCAAACTAACTACGGAGGGGCTGTTATGGGACCAGTCCACTGTTCAAGGAGTGTGGACAGAAGCAACTGGTTGTTTAAAATGTAAAGTGTTACTGGAATACATAGAACTTCAGGGAGGATTTTTTAGGAACCCTGCTGTCAATTGAAGGCAAACTCAGATACGGGCAGGCTTTACTTATAAATGAAGGGAATGATTGTTCTACCTGGAGTTAAGCTTTAGCCTTTAACCACTTAAGGACCAGGCCTATTTTTCAAACTTGTTTACAAGTTAAAATCATTTTTTTTTTGCTAGAAAATTACTTAGAACCCCCAAAGATTATATACTTTTTTTTTATAACACCCTAGAGAATAAAATGGCGGTCGTTGCAATACTTTCTGTCACACCTTTTTTTTTTTAAATTAAAAAATAAGACAACAGTAAAGTTAGCCTTTTTTTATATTGTGAAGGATGATGTTACACTGAGTAATTTGTTACCCAACATGTCACGCTTCAAAATTGAGCCTGCTCGTAGAATGGCGACAAAATTTTAGCCTTAAAAATCTCCATGGGGGCGTTTAAAAAATTCTACAGGTTGCATGTTTTGCGTTACAGAGGAGGTCTAGGGCTAGACATATTGCTCTCACTCTACCGATCGCGGTGATACCTCACATGCGGGTGCTACTCACGTATGCGTATTTTTTTTTTCTTATTTATTTTACTTTTTATTTTTTATTTTTACACTGTTCTTTTAAAAAAAAAGTGTCACTTTTATTCCTATTACAAGGAATGTAAACATCCCTTGTAATAGAAAAAAGCATGACAGGACCTCTTAAATATGAGATCTGGGGTCAAAAAGATGTCATATTTACACTAATATGCAATAAAAAAAAATGTTGTTTGAAAAAAAAAAAATGGGCGGAAGTGACCTTTTGACGTTGCTGCCGCCCTGCAATTGTATGGAGCCGGGTGGGGGCCATCTTCCTCTCAGCTCCATGCCATGCTGCCGGTGGCTCCAGTAAGTGGTGGAAGGCACAGAGCACGGTGGGAGGGGGGGCCCTCTCCCACCCCTGATAAAAGTGATCTTGTAGCGAACCCGCCACTGAGACCACTTTTATCTTAAAGCGGACCTCCCGCTGAAGAAGTGGCTACCGGGGTTATGGCAGCTAGCTGCTGCCATACCAACGATATTCTACTTCAAAGAGCCGATGTATAACGGCGGCAAGTGGTCCATAAGTAGTTAAACAATATTTGTATTTTTTTTTGCTTCAATGTTTTTATTGAGGTTTTCCAATGCACAGGAAGAAAAACATAAAACAATTTGCATTCCTACAGAAATAATACATTTTAAGTACTTCCAGAGTAATGATAAATCTAGCAATAACTAGTTAAACATAGTAATGTATATAATCAGAAAACTGTTAGGGTCGAGCCCAAAAGGCTAATAAGGTGAGACAGATGAGGGACTCTATGAGGAGTTTATAGAGAAACCGGGCAAGTCTCCAAGGCACACAGACACCCCTATTGGGAACAAACTGTTGGGGCACTTACAACTGGCCTTTGTCATGTTATCTTACCGGTTCTCTGAAGTATATTTGAATCACTCTACGTCTCGGGTAGCAAATGCATATCAGACCCTTTGTCAGGGATGTGCTTCAAGGGAGAATCCCCTAATACTATGTTAAAGTGGAGTAATGTGTATTCTGGCTGGTATAGCTCAAGAATTAATTAGGGAACCATAGTTTCTGTTATGGGGAGGGGAGAGTATGGGAAGGGTGGGGTAAAGGGGGTGAGGTGTTATGCCCTGTACACACGATAGGATTTTCCTATGGAAAATGTGTGATTGGACCTTGTTGTCGGAAATTCCGACACATTTTCCATAGGATTCCGTCACACAAAATTTTAGAGCTTGTTCTCAAATTTTCCAAGAACAAAATCTGTTGTCGGAAATTCTGATCGCGTGTACACAATTCAGACGCACAAAGTGCCACGCATGCTCGGAATCAAGCAGAAGAGCAGCACTGGCTATTGAATTTCATTTTTCTCGGCTCGTCGTACGTGTTGTACGTCACCGCGTTCTTAACGTTCGGAATTTCCGACCAACGTTGTGTGACCGTGTGTATGCAAGACAAGTTTGAGCCAACATCCGTCGGAAAAAATCCAATGGATTTTGTTGTCGGAATGTCCAATCAATGTCCGATCGTTTGTACAGGGCATTAGTGTGCAGTTATTTCTTCGGTTAGTTGTCTGATACCTTGTGGGTGTCCCCAGGTCAAGCTATGGTAATGCGTTTGATAGTCTGCGGAATTCTGCAGATTCTGTGAAATGAATCCAGCAGGCCCAGGTTTTATGGAATTTCACCGGGGTCTCTCTCGCCTGTTGGACTAGGTCTTCAATATTTGTATTTTTATTGATTTATTTTGCTGTAGTCTAAATATTTTTTTCAGTATTCATATTAACTTACTGTACTAATTAATTATTACTTGTTTCTACTGTCCAGCAAAACAAAAGGATGACCATTAATTCTGTGTGATCTAGGGAATGTAAGGGCCCTTTCACACTGGGGCGGGGGCGGCATCGGCGGTAAAGCGGCGCTATTGCAAGCGGCGCTTTACCGTCGGTATTCGGCCTCTAGCGAGGCAGTTTTACCCCCCCGCTAGTGGCCGAGAAAGGGTTAAAAACCACCGCAAAGCGCCTCTGCAGATGGTATAGCCGCGCTGTCCCATTGATTTCAATGGGCAGGAGCGGTGAAGGAGCGGTATACACTCCGCTCCTTCACCGCTCCGAAGATGCTGCTAGCAGGACTTTTTTTCCCGTCCTGCTAGCGCACCGCTCCAGTGTGAAAGCCCTCGGGGCTTTCACACTGGAGAGACAGCAGTGGCTGTTTCGGGTCGGTTTGCAAGCGCTATTATTAGCGCAATAGCACCTGCAAACCGCCCCAGTGTGAAATGGCCCTAAAACTCTAGTGTATTGCAGTTTTTTCACCTTCAGTACAGCTCCAATTTAAAGATACAAGTAATCCTTTATTTGAAAACAAACAGTGCCCTTTTTGGCAAAATTGTACCTCTAACTGCCATCCACACTTGCAATATTTCAAATCTTAAAACGGAACTAAACTTTCCTATCATTTTCAACCAAGGAATCTGCTATCCTGGCCTCACTTTGATCTGCAACTGCCATGATCACACACATGTGATCAGTTATGACACCAGCCATTTCATGGTTTCACAGTTTGGTTGAGAGCACAACCAATGTGACAGTTAGGTCTCGTTCACACCATGTACAGAGATGTCAGTTTTTCTGCACGTGTTCTGCAAGGGCACAAAAAATCCAACTGTTCTCTGTGTGCCCTGTTCACACCACTACACTGGTATCATGTGCAGATGAAAACTGATGTGAAATTGATATCTCTGCAAGTGAAATCTGTGCAATTTTCCTATCAGTACCCATTGGTTTTCATGCACGTATGGTTTGAACAAGCCCTTACATTCCCGGCACTGTTTTTGAAACGGTTAAATTATTGGGTTTAGGTCCACTTTGAGGGGTCGTTCACACCAAATGTGCATGAAATCTGATGGGAACTGTTGGGAAAACCGCACACATTTTACTTGTGGAGACATCAGTTTACCAGTTTTCATGCACATGGACATCAGTTTTCAATCGCGTCAGTTATGAGCCCTAAAGAAGATATTAGCCAGCATGCCATGGTTTAACAAGTTAGCGTCCAAATGTATTGTATATTGCATGATCACATCACAGGAACAGGCCTGTCAAAAGGGTCCCGTGTGACTCCGAAATGTTGCACTGTTCCTGTGATGTGATCATGCAATATACAATCCGTTTGGACACTATGGGGGTTATTTACGAAAGGCAAATTCACTTTGTACTACAAGTGCACTGCAACTGCACTCGTAAGTGCACTGATAGTGCACTCAGAAGTGCAGTCATTGTAAATCTGAGGGAAAGATCTGAAATGAGGGGAAACTGCTGATTTTATCATCCAGTCATGTGCAAGCTAAAATTATGTTTTTTATTTTCCTTGCGTGTCCCCCTCAGATCTACAGTGACTGCACTTCCAAGTGCAATTTCAGTGCACTTTCAAGTGCACTTGCAGTGTACTTGTAGTGCAAAGTGGGTTTGCCTTTAGTAAATAACCCCCTATCTTGTTGATCCATGGTGTGCTGGCAAATATCTCCTTTTTGACTTTCTGAACCAGTTTCCAGCTGGTTGTTGCTGCAGCACCCAAACTTTTGAGAGCTTATTCAGGAACGTGTGCAATGGGAACATGGGGTATTAGTTATGTGCCCTATTCACACCAATGTTGATGTCATGTCAGTTTTTTTTTTCCATGCAGAAAACTGCATACACGTTGCAGATTCCTGTGCAGAAAAAAATCTGCATGTGATACTAGTGTTGTAGTGTGAACCTCCTGTTTGTGGCTAGGACTGGCTTTGTAGCTGATTTGAACCAGGAAAACATTGCCATTATGGAGTTTTTCTTTTTAACTCTACTGTGTGTGTATTCTGTGTGATTATTCATTATTAGCAGGGCACTTTAGTAAGCAACTGTGCATCTTGCTCTATAGCCCTCCATTTCCTATTGCTAATGTGGAAGCTGCAGGAACAATTCAGAGAAGTACAAACTGTACCAATTAGGTACCATTCATGTATTATTTCTTGGTGTTAATAGTTAAAAAATAAGGGCTGCAACAGTCAGAGTATTTTCCTTTTAGTGAACTTGGTGTTGAGTTATTCACTTTAAGGTCATCACAGAGGACAAGGGAGCCCTCTTTATATCTGGAAGAAAAGAGATACAGTATAATCTCCAACTATGAAAAGGCTTCTTCACAGTAAGAGCTGTGAAAATGTGGAATAGACTCCCTTAAGAGCTGGTTCTGGCTAGTTCAGTAGATGTTTTTTTTTAAAAAGGTCTGGATTCTTTCCTAAATGCACATAATATAACTGGATACTAACATTTATAGGTAAAGTTCATCCAGGGAATATATAATTGCCTCTTGGAGGATCAGGAAGTATTTTTTTTCCCTGCTGGAGCAAATTGGATAATGCTTTATTGGGGCTTTTTGCCTTCCTCTGGATCAACTGTGGGTATAGGATTGTGAATAGGATTGTATTTTTTTCCTCTTCTATTGGTTGAACTGGATGGACTATATAACTATATAACTAAAGGATGGGGCTAATAGAATGGTATCAGCAGACATTATTTTTAGGACTGCCATAGATGGCTTCTAGTGTATTAAGGCTTTTAAGGGTTCTTTCTTTTTTAAATAAAAGTGGGTAGACATTTTAATTGTGTATATATAGTGATTTTTACAATCTGGCTTTTACTTAAACCAGAGTTCTTCCTGAGAAAAATATGTAACTTAAAGGGACTTGGAATATGGATTTTACAGTTCTCAATGTGTCTTTCTCTTGTGATGCAAGATTGGTGCAGTCTTTCTAAGGGACTATATAATGACATATATCACTGTGCTATCAATGGAAAACAGTCCACACTACACTCAGTGTCTGAATGCATATTGATTGCAATTCTTGTCTATTCATGCTGTTATGGCCTTCCTTTATGCTTTCTCATTGTATGCCTCTGCTTCCACTGGACAGTCAAAAAACAATCTAAAAGACAATTACCGTATATCAGGAAATAAAGCAAAAACCACAATCACTTATTAATTTCAGAATGGGGGTATACAGTAGATATTGAAAGTAATTCAGATCTGTTGTTAAAGATGGAAAGCAAAAAATCTTAATAAATGGGGATGTGAACTAAATCATAATTCTGTTATTTGAAATGTATCTCTAGCAAAACACTTTTTTGGGGGATAGAGTGGGAAAAGGTTAGACCCTCTGTTAAATTTTAAATTCTGTCTGTGTCTTTATTGGGTCCATTCTTTCCCCTATATTTATACTAGTGATCATTGTCATCTAGAAAGAAAATATGTGTAAATATGACATTTGGGGCAAAGAAGAAATCTTCCAATGTTACAGCTGTTGGAACAAATTTCTAAGAGGGGATGGAAAAAAAAAATGGAAATGCAAATGGAAATTTTTCCAAAGGTACACAGACACCTAAAAATAAACTGTCAGGGATTTAACCCTTTTCTTTTCTGCCCAAAAAAAATTGACTACACATACTCTTTAAGTTATAACATTATTTAATACGTCTGTAGAAAGTGCTGTGTTAATGTGCAAGTGCAGTTATCCAAAGCAGCCAATCAGTTTTCATTTTTGTTAGTCAACAGCCAATGTGGAATTTGGATTTTTGCTATGGGTTAGTGCTCTTAAGATGGCCATTCAGCAGGAACCAGGCGAGATTCGAACCATGTATGGGTAGGCTGAATGTACCCAAGTTGATCGATCGATTAACTTGAATGCAACCAGCCTATCATATTTTATTTGTGATTATTGCTAGCGGCTGTTATAGCTGCTAGCAATAATCACTTTGTTCTCCTGGCAGGGTTGGCTTCCAAGCCCCTCCTGCCTGGAGAACACAATGGCTTCGCAAGAGGGATTACCCCATCAATACTTTCCTGGGTTGCAGGAAAAAAACATGAAATTTATCTATGAGTGAAACCAGCATGTACAGTTGCACTGAACAGCAGTTCTATATAGAATTCTACAACTGGATAGCTATGCAGCTTTTTTAATTTTACATTTCTCAGCCATGAAAGATGTCGAAAAGTCTGTGTATATTGATATTGGCTTTCTGTGTGTGCGTGTTCTGTTTAAAACAAGCTGTGATCACAGTGGAAAAGTGTGAATGGAGCTCTAGCACCGTAGCAGAGGTGATCAAAGAATGTAGTAACTACCAATGTACATAAACACTCTTACCGAAACAGAGCACTGATCTCAGCTTTCATTTTATACACATGTATACACCACAAGCATTTGCTTCAAAGGGTTCAATGATTGCTTTGTATAGAAGCACTCGATTCGCACTTTGTTGTCTTTTTCATTTGACTATAAAATATGATTATTAAACATGCATACTGTGGCTTAATAAGATGTACCTTGATATACTGTATATATATGTCCACTGGTATTAGAGTACCTATTAGAGTTTAATGCCACCTAAACCTTATTTCATTGAATAATGACTATTAATTATTTAAAATGAAATGGCACAAAACAAAAATTTGTAAAAAATAAATAAAAATAGTTTAGAATCTTGAATTGCTAAGCATTTCTTAGCAGTTCTAACCACAAGAGGTAATGTCACAGTCTTTTGTGGTTTACAAGCAAGCTGTGAATACTGCATAGGCTAATGCTTTCCTAAAGCTATTGTAACCATAATAGCCATAAAACAAACATCAGCAACACTTTCGCACCAAAATATTTATTCATAATATATCAATGACAAAAATGTAGGCTGATATACAAAAATCCAAGAAATCAGCACCAAAAATGCCTGCTCCATTATTTTTTTTAGACTTAGGATGTCCACATACATTTCTTTTAGATTTGGCAACAACTTTATAGTATGAGGGCCTACTTGATTGCATATGAATGGAATTGATTGTTCAGCTAGGTCCAAGCACTATAAACCTGTTGCTGATCGTGAATCTATGTTATATTGTACAAAGGTTGCACAAACTATATCATGTGGCCACATTTACATACCTGTTTAAAGGGGTTGTAAAGGTATTTTTTTTTAAAATAACAAACATGTTATACTTACCTCCACTGTGCAGCTCGTTTTGCACAGAGTGGCCCTGAACCCGGTCTTCTGGGGCCCCTCAGGCGGCTGTCTGAGCTCCTCCCCGCAAGAACTAAACATCTTCATGCGAGCTCTCTCGTATGGTGTTTAGTACTTGCGGGCACGCTCCCGTGATACAGCTGGCGGCTATAGCGCCGCGTCATTGGATGTGATTGACAGCAGCGCAAGCCAATGGCTGCGCTGCTTTCCATCCATCCACTATAGCCAATCAACGGCCAGGCTGAGTGGCGAAGAGGAAATCAGGGGGGGGGGGGGCGGTATTGTCGGATGTTTTTTCACCTTAATGCATAGGATGCATTAAGGTGAAAAAACTTGAACCTTTACAACCCCTTTAAAGTGTACCAAAAATTCCAGCTTTTTTTTTGTTTTGTTTTTTTTGCTAATATTATAATATATAATATATAATACATATATGCTAATTTGCTTTCAGCATATGATTTTTATTTATTTTTTATTCTTCCATACTTGGGGATATTTAATCACTGTAGGGAAGGGTGAGAATCTGTCAGGTTTTAAAGTGGTTCTAAAGTCAGAATTTTTTTTTTTATCTTAATGCATTATATGCATTAGGATAAAACACCTTCTGTGTGCAGAAGCCCCCCTAATACTCAATCCAGCAATATTGCGCGAGACTCTCGGCTGTCCGTAACTCTCCCTCCTCATTGGCTTAAACAGCAGCAAGGTGCCATTAGCTCCCAATGCTGTCAATCAAAGTCAGTGAGCCAATGAGGAGAGAGAGGGGGTGTAGCCGAGCCACAGTTCCGTGTCTGAATGGACACAGGGCTCAGCTTGGGTGCCCCATAGCAAGCTGCTGGCTCTGGGGGCACTCAGCAGGAGGGAGAGGTCAGGAATGCCTGGCGAGGGACCCGAGAAGAGGGGGATCTGGGTTGCTCTGTGCAAAACCACTGCACAGAGCAGGATAGTATAACATGCTTGTTATTTTTTAACAAAACAAAAACAGACTTTAGTATCACTTTAAAGGGTAACTTCACTCTCTCAATCAACATTGATTAATTTTAATTTTTTATGTTGCTAGCATTAGTAAAAAGATAGGAAATTATATCATATTTACTTGTTTTAAACTTTTTTTTTTACATTTCTTCAGTTACTTCCTAGTTTCCAGACCTAGACAAATGATGCCATACATCTCAGGAGTCTTCAGGAGGGGAGTAGAGGTTTTCTCAGCTTAGCAAGCCAACTTTGCCTGCATGCCTGAGCTAAGAGAAGATGAATTCCAGCAAGTAAAGGCTACAGGAATCATTTGCCCTTACTAAAGATGGCCACTGCCAGAATTGCTAGGGGTGTTTTTCAAGATGATTTCTCAGAAAAATATAGCATGGAGACATGGATGGATGGATGGGGGAGTTTACTTTGAATATTGAAAATCAAACAAATAGTGTTTTTGGTTTGTGGTACTCAGATGCAGTGCAGTTCCACTTTAATTGCTGTCTTCGCCCCCACTGTGGAGATCTGCTCACTTCTTGTTTGGTCACCTAGACAGGTGAAATATTCCCAACAAGTGAACACAAGATATCATACAAGCATTTTTACATGCTGTGTTTGTTTCCTAGAAATGCATTAGATCAGAAATGCAAAATACTTCACTCATTCACACTCACACTTCATTTTAAACAGGCACTAGAGTGTGATCAGTTTTACAAAATGTCACATTTAGGATTTCTGGATAGTGATTGCTGTCTCCCATTGTCTTGGGTATCGAAAATATAGGTACACTTTAAATGTCAGATGCTTGGCTGTGCTACTGGCTTAGGGTGCTTTTGAGCTATGTGCCTGTGTAAATATTGTTGCCTTTGCTAATATGCTCCTGCCCATGTCATTTGCAAGAAACCTCAGACCAAATGTTTTATAATTTAGCTGGCTTTTCAGATAGGATATTGATTAGTTGTGAGAGTAATGTTCTTTCTTCGGCTCAGTAAGGATTACACTGAATGTTTTCATGGCTGAGATCCTGAATGAAGAAATATCTTCTCCTTGATGCCAGTGAATGTCCAACAGGATTGGAATCCTGCTTAGAGTAGATCTAGCTTCAGTTTTTTTAGCGTTTAAGTAGACCTACCCTAAAATGGAATTTTATCTTGATGTTGCGATCACTCTGCTAGCAGTACTACATGTAGATTAACCAAGTCACGCAGAACACTAGAGGTCTGCTTGCTATTGGATTTAGAGCCTGTAAGTTATCTGCCTCACCTGAATTGTTTTTAGCGTCTCCCCATTTTAGACAAGTTGTCACCTCTGTTCTTCAGGTCATTGTTCTACAGCTGTATGAACAAAAGTTTAATACCACAGTGCTTTTGGCAGACAGGTGGGAATTGAGCATCTACAGTGCCTTGAAAAAGTATTCATGCCCCTTGACATTTTCCACATTTTGTCATGTTACAACCAAACATGTGAATGTATTTTATTGAGATTTTATGTGATAGACCAACACAAAGTGGCACATAATTGTGAAGTGGAAGGAAAATGATGAATGTTTTTTTACATTTTTTTACAAATAAATATGTGAAAAGTGTGGCGTGCATTTGTATTCAGCCCTCTTTACTCTGATACCCCTAACTAAAATCTAGTGGAACCAATTGCATGCAGAAGTCACTTAATTAGTAAATAGAGTCCACCTGTGTGTAATTTAATCTCAGTATAAATACAGCTGTTCCGTGAAGGCCTCAGAGGTTTGTTAGAGAACCTTTGTGAACAAACAGCATCATGAAGGCCAAGGAACACACCAGACAGGTCAGGGATAAAGTTGTGGAGAAGTTTAAAGCAGGGTTAGGTTATAAAAAAATATTCCAAGCTTTGAACATCTCAAAGAGCACTGTTCAATCCATCATATGAAAATTGAAAGAGTATGGCACAACTACAAACCTACCAAGACATTGCCGTCCACCTAAACTGACAAGCTGGGCAAGGAGAGCATTCATCAGAAAAGCAGCCAAGAGGCCCATTGTAACTCTGGAGGAGCTGCAGAGATCCACAGCTCAGGTGGAAAAATCTGTCCACAGGACAACTATTAGTCGTGCACTCCACAGATCTGGCCTTTATGGAAGAGTGGCAAGAAGAAAGCCATTGGTGAAAGAAGGCCATAAGAAGTCCCATTTGCAGTTTGCGAGAAGCCATGTGGGGGGGGACAGCAAACATGTGTAAGAAGGTGCTCTAGTCAGATGAGACCAAAATTTAACTTTTTTGACCCAAAAGCAAAACGCTATGTGTGGTGGAAAACTTATGCCCCGTACACACGGTCGGACTTTGTTCGGACATTCCGACAACAAAATCCTAGGATTTTTTCCGACGGATGTTGGCTCAAACTTGTTTTGCGTACACACGGTCGCACAAAGTTGTCGGAATTTCCGATCGCCAACCACGCGGTCACATACACTCGGTACAACGAGACTAGAAAAGGCCAGTTCAGAACCAAGCGCGGCACCCTTTGGGCTCCTTTTGCTAATCTCGTGTTAGTAAAAGTTTGGTGAGAGATGATTCACGCTTTTTCAGACTCGTGGATTTCAGATCGTTTTCTGCCATTCAGTTTGTGCTTGTGGGTTTGTATCTGCTCTTCAGTGCGTGCAGCAAGTTCTGCGTGACTTTAAGTAGTCATTGTGTTCTTGTGCGTTCGTTACTGTTTTTCAGGTCGCTCTTCACAGGCCTTGCTGTTCTTCAGTGCGTTCTGTTACTTCGTTCTGAGCAGCCGACCGTTTTCTAGCCATGTTGCGTATGCGTACTCCTCGTAGCGTTCGTGCTGTGCAGGGGCTTGGTGTTGGGGTCCTGACCTTGACACAAGTCCAGTCCATGAACAGGGTGGGGAGGAGTTCATGGACCAAGAATTGGTTGCTTCAGCGTGACCAGTTCTCTCATATGCCTTTGCTCCGTGAGATCCGTGAGAATAATCCTGATGATTTCAGGAACTTTCTCAGGATGACGGACCCCGTATTTCACCGTCTGTTGGCTTCGCTGACCCCCTATATCAGCAGGCAGGATACCTGCATGAGGCAAGCCATCACTCCGGAGCAGAGGCTCGTTGCTACCCTACGGTACTTGGCGACTGGGAGAAGCATGCAGGACTTGAAGTTCTCGACAGGCATCTCCCCCCAGGCTCTGGGTATCATTATCCCAGAGACCTGTTCTGCCATCATCCAGGTCCTGCAGAAGGAGTATATGAAGGTAAGATTTTTATCCTTTAATATCACATTTTATTGTATATAATGTTTGCTAATGTAATGTATTTCTTTCCTCATTCCCTAATTACCATGATTGTAATATGCTGTGAATGTCCCCTTTGTCCTCATTCATGCTGGATTTTTATGTAATTAATTTTTTAGGTCCTTCATACAGATTGCCCTTCAATAAACTCCCCAGCATGGTCTCCTGGCCCTATATTCACCTCATGTAGTCACTTAACAATGTATTTTATCAGCTCCATAGTAGTGCTTTACCCCAAACACCCCCTAAAATATTAAGAAATGTGATTTGTGCTTTAAATTCAGGCAGAGTGGCAGAGGCTTTTTTTTGTAGTGTCCCCAAATCATTTTCTAAACTCTCCCTCCCCCCAACTGCTAAGTCAGCTGATCCCAATTCTCTATCCTCAATCATCTATCTGCTGACTTTGCCAAACCCATACACACTATACCCATCTCTTTAGTGGTCAGATGTATGGATGAATTCCCCAAAGCATGTAGTGCAAGGGCCTGCCTGTATACTTTCAAATGGTACTGTTTAAAGTTTTTGTATACTATTATTATCTTGATAGGTAATAGCAGAATGTCCAAATGTGCTCAAATGTGTTCAATGTGTATTTCTATCTTTGTATTATGACACTTCTTACCTGTCCAGTGGGCTGCCAATAGTGTAACTAAGGAGGGGCTGTTCAAAGTAATACCCTGTATTTAGGCATTCATCTCTCAATGAAGTGAAGAGGGTTACCTGTCCAAGATTTCCCCACCTCCCATGTTAGAAATGGCCCATGAGGAGGGGGGGGTGAATATGATAGGTGTACCTTATACTTTGGTGTTGTTAAATTCCCCTTAATAAATGCTATCTGGAGGTTGGCCAAGAATGTTTGTGTCTAATCTGCTTGCCATGTTTATGTGAAAAAATATAAGTTTTTTTTTTTTCCTCAACAGTTTCCTTCCACGCCACAGGAATGGCAGACTGTGGCCTCCCACTTTGCAGAGCGGTGGGACTTTCCTAACTGCGGAGGGGCAATTGATGGGAAACTTGTCCACATCGTCCCACCACCCAACTCGGGGTCGTACTATTTCAACTATAAGGGGTTCAATGGTATTGTGATGTTGGCGGTGGTGTCGGCTAATTACGACTTCTTGTATGTGGACGTGGGGAAGAATGGCCGGATGTCCGATGGTGGAGTCATCGCCCAGACGGAGTTCTACAGGCGTCTCCAGAATGGCAGCTTGGACTTGCCACCTCCAGAGGACAATGTGGAAGGACTCCCATTCGTGTTCATTGCTGATAAAGCGTTTGCACTGGGGGACATCTTATGCGGCCATTCCCGATGAGGACCCTCACCCCAGAACAGAGGGTTTTTAATTACCGGCTGGCCAGAGCCCGAAGAGTGGTGGAGAACACATTTGGAATCCTGGCCAGCCGGTTCCGCCTATTTCTGACACCCATCCATATGGCGCAGTATAAACTTAATCATATAATCCTGGCGTGCTGTATTCTCCATAACTTTTTACGCAAACATTCCGCCAACTATGCTGGCTCAGTTGGGCCTGAGGCCGGAATGATCCATGAAACCACACTGACGGCGCTTGAAAGTGGCCGTCCTGGCTTGCCCTCCCTGAGTGCCCGTGATGTCCGGTTACGATACCCGGAGTTCTTTGCGGGTAGGGGGGCCATCAATATGCCAGCAAATTTGTGAAGCCTTTATCAAATAAAAAAGCAAAAAAAAGAAAATCTTTGTGGACATTTACTGCTTGTGTTTGTTTTAGCTGACCGTGACAGAAATGTGTTGAGTCCAGAAAATGGCGTAATTGTGTAACCTTATACAAAGCACTGTTGGGTGTTATTTACTAAAGGTAAAGACACTTTGCACTACAAGTGCACTGAAACTGCACTTGTAGTGCAAAGAGGATTTGCCCTTAGGAAATAACCCCCATTTTCACAGAAATCAGCAATGACATCATCAACAAAGTGTTTTAGCGTTGACACAATAATCCACACATTCTTGCTTAACAATCTCTTTAATACCTGCACAATCACATGTGCATTTAGAAAAGTTTATTCTAACAAAACAACATGTTTGTGGTATAACAATGTTTGGGGTGGCATTATCAAACAGATAAATGTCCATTTAAGCTAAAACAGGCATGTGTAAAACCAACAAGAAAGCCACAAATCTTGAACTTACAAAGTTCACATTTGGTAGAACTTGAAGGCAATGTCAGACATGAGTATTTAGGAACGGTGTTTGATATTGCGTTCAGATGGGGTGAAGTCATCCCAGGAAAAGCCAAATTTGGTAGATGCACACAAATTTCCCAATGTCAACATGTGCTAGCTGCCATCACGGGGGATCAAGGGATGTGTTTTGGGGGAGCAACCCCTTCCTCTCAGCTACTTTATTATTGAGGAAGGGGTTGCATCCCCAAAACGCGTCCATTGATCTCCCGTGATGGCAGATAGCACATGTTGGCACACTGTGTGCATCCTCCATATTAGGCTTTTCAACAAATCTTTCAAACAAAGGGATTGGGAGGGGTTTTAAATTCGCCCCAAAACATCAATGATGTTTTTATTTTTTTGAATAACATCATTGATGTTTTTATTGAGGTTTTCCAATTCTAAATTACACCCCATGATCTCCCCGATCAGGATCTAAGCACTTTATGATGTGAAAGGATCTGGATCCACAACATCACGATCACCTAAAAAGAGAGAAACCCAAAAAAAAAGGTATAAAAAAAATGCCGTCATACATCTCTTACCTGAGCCTGTGGTCGCAGACACTCACCTGTTGTGGTGACAATTTCCACCACATCTTCCTCCTCCTGCTCTTCTTGTGTTGGGTGGATTTCCCCTTCTTCCAGAGGTGGGGGGTCTGTGTTCTCCTCGGATGAGCACACAGTGATTTGATAGCAGAACTATAAATAGGAAACATTGCTTGGAAGTGGGGTACAATTGTCTATTTTGGCAGAGTTCCAAAATGTGGCATTTTCAGTGTCCTTTGTCAAGCTGCAATACTTTACCTGTTTGGTACAAGCTTCACAGATGTAGCCCCCCCCCCTATAGTATACACTGGATCACCTGTGTGGCCCCCTAATAAAAATGGTGTTCTTGTGTCCCACACTAGTGCTCCAGTGTCCAGATGTGAAAACAGCTGCTGAGTGTCCTCTCCTTACACAGAATCTATTTTGCATTTCATTCTAGTAACAAAGCCATCTACACAACCAAAATAGTTTATGACAAGTAAGGCGTAAAAATTGTGGCCAAATGCATATGGCCTAAACAATGGTGTTTTATAGGCTGAAAGAAAAATGTTTGATATGAACGAATAATTTACCCATGAACATGAAATTTGCCATGTAAAAATGTAGACTTGTAAGAAAAGCACATGGAGCAGCACGAACGTAATAAACATAAAGAATAGGAACACAGGACAACTACTTACTTTTTTGCAGCACTCTCCGGATCTTTCTGTACTTCTCATGTTCTCTTAATTTCAGGTCCGACCACCGTTTCCTGAGCTGATCTTTCGATCGTCGTACTCCGAAATGCCGGTGCAGACTCCTGACCACTTTCGCCATGATCTTGGCCTTTCGACCATTGGGGTTGGGGTAAGGTCCATACTTCCCCTCATAGTCGGCCCTCTTTAGGATGTCCACCATCTCCAACATCTCCCCAAAGGACATATTTGAAGCCTTAAATCTCCTTCTGGATCCAGACGTTGCCGGTTCCGGGCTTTCCTCCTCCTCTTTGCTATAATTAGCACGCACCTACTGTGTCTCCGCCATGTGCTCTTCCCCCACTGCGCCGAACGAAAAGGGGCGGGGAATAGACTAGAAAGAACATCAGGGGCGGGCAGAGTTACACGCATGCGCAGTGTGTATAAAGCGTAACACGCGTGCGTATTACGTACGATCTGTGAGCGGAGAAAGGAGCATCGAAAGCGCCGATCGTGATAACGAAGGTAAGATCTAAACTTGGGCCTATACTGCTTCGAAATTGAAGCCTATATTGTAACAAGATTAGGAGAGTTTGGCCTGACCTTAGGGTTTGTCTTGTGTTGTGTCTTGCAGAGAAAATGGATGGCTTCAATGACCACAACTTCCTCCCCCTGTTCATAGACAAATACAGGGAGCTGCCCTGTCTGTGGCAGGTGAGACATCCCCATTATAACAATAAACAAAAGAGGCAGGCAGCGCTGGAGACACTGCTGCAGTTGGTGAAGCCGGTGGTCCCCACAGCAACCATCCCCTATTTAAAAGCCAAAATTGGTGGCCTGAGGAGCACTTATCTTAGGGAGCGCAAGAAGGTCACGGATTCCCAGAGGTCCGGAGCTGCAGCAGATGACATTTATGTCCCCAGGCTGTGGTACTATGAGAGACTGCGATTTCTGTCAGACCACACTGAAGTCAGGGAATCCCTCTCCACCCTTCCTTCCACTCTTCCTTCCACCCCAGCTGAGGCTTCCGATGTCCAACCTGGGCCTTCCAGCCAGGAAGAAGTGGAAGAGCCCAGCTGGAGTAAGGTATAGCATTCTTCTACAGATTTCTGGTCAATAACTAAATGATGTTTACTAGATGTTATTATTGATCACTAATTGCTGATTGCAAAAAGTGTTTTACATATCAATAGACAGTAGTGGGCACAAATAATTGGGACAAGAATGAAAAATGCTGGGTTTAGAAGGATAGTCTGTTATATTTGATAACATTCAATTTGCAACAGTCAGGAGGTGAAAATTGTGTGTGATTGATGAATAAAAAACTAAAACTATGTCCCTTTTTCATACACAGGAAGACCTCAGCCAGGAGGAGGTTGTGGAATGTGGCAGTCAGGAGGAGGTGGGGATTAGTGGCAGCCAGGAGGAGGCGGGGCTAAGTGTCAGCCAAGAGAAGCCTGGGACCAGTCGCAGCCTGACTGAATCGCAGGTTCCTCCCCTCCGCCTTCCATATAAAAGAGCGAGGAAGACGACTCCCATGCAGGATTCAGCGCTCAGGCTAATTCAGGAGGCTTCTGCGTCCCTCAGAGCCTTACCCACTCCTGAAGAGGCCTTTGCCTGCATGGCTGTCACAAAACTGCAGGGCATGCAGGAGAGTCAACACAAGCTGTGTGAGGACCTTCTTTATAAAGTCCTAAGTAAGGGGGTGAGTGGTGAACTAACACCTAAGACCGACGTGATTGAGTTGGACCATCCTCCTCCTCCTCCTCCACCTGCTGCCACAACTCCACCACCAGAGCCACAGCGTGGAAGGAAGCGTGGAAGGAAGACAAGAGAGTAATGGCCCTGGGTTCAGTCTGGTCTGACAAAAGCTGCAGTCTCTCGTATGACCACAGCCTGGGGACACAGATGTCATCTGCTGCTTTCCGGATCTCTGGGACTTCTGGACCAGACTGCCCTCCCTTAGATAAGGACTCCTCAGGCCACCAATTTTGCTTGAAAATAGTTGATGTCTGCCCTGGGGGTCCAAGGCTTCACCCATTTCTGCAGTTTCTCCAGCGTTGTCTCCCTCTTTGTTTAGTTGTGAGCCCTTAATAAAAGTTATTTTTTGGAAAATGATACTCTCCTGTGTGTTTTCATCCAAAAAGGACAGTTTGTTGGTGACGATTCAGGTACATTTCTAAAATAAAATGTGAAATTAACAAGGGACAACACCACCAAACAATCTCCGACAGATTAAATAGAACAACATATCAATGGTGTTGTGGTAACTTGACACAAAAAACACACACAAAAATTTTCAGGAGTACAAATAAAAATCCCAAAAACAAAAAAAAAGCCTTGAAAAAAATACAAACCAAAAAAAAATAATCGGACTTAAAAACCAAAAAAAAAAAAAAAATAATAATGTTGGCAGATGTGACAAATCAAAATATATTGAGGGAATCCCGATAAATAGTAAAGAAATACGTTTGTGAGAAGTGTGTGTGAATATGAGCAGCAAAACTACTTAATTCTTGTCACATTATAAAGAAGAAGAGAGTGCGCTGTATTAAACCATTTTTAACATTGCAGCATGATGAAAGTGCTGTATCCATTGCGAACGCTAAGTTTTCCAGACCGAGCTGTACTGTGTTGGAATTTCTTCTGAGCATGCGTGGCACTTTGTGCATCGGAACAGGCCACACACGGTCGGAATTGACGTGATCGGACTTTGTTGTCGGAAAATTTTATCTCCTGCTCTCTAACTTTGTGTGTCGGAAAATTTGATGGAAAATGTCCGATGGAGCCCACACACGGTCAGAATTTCCGACAACACGCTCCGATCGGACATTTTCCATCGGAAAATCCGACCGTGTGTACGGGGCATTACACTGCACATGACCCTGAACACACCATCCCCATCGTAAAACATGGTGGTGGCAGCATCATGGTGTGGGGATGCTTTTCTTTAGCAGGGACAGGGAAGCTTGTCAGAGATGATGGGAAGATGGATGGAGCCAAATACAGAACAATCTTAGAAGAAAACCTGTTAGATTCTGCAAAAGAGTTGAGACTGGAGCAGAAGTTTATCTTGCAGCAGGACAATGACCCTAAACATACAACCAGAGCTACAATGGAATGGTTTAGATCAAAGCATGTTCATGTGTTAGAATGGCCCAGTCACAGTCCAGACCTAAATCCAATTGAGACTCTAAGGCAAAACTTGGAAATTGCTGTTCACAGACGCTCTCCATCCAATCTGACAGAGATTGAGCTCTTTTGTAAAGAAGAATGGGCACAAATGTCACTCTCTAGATGTGGAAAGCTGGTAGAGACATCCCCAAAAAGACTTGCAGCTGTAATTGCAGCGAAAGGTGGTTCTACAAAGTATTGACTCAGGGGGGCTGAATACAAATGCATGCCACACTTTTCACATACTTATTTGTAAAAAAATTTGAAAACCATTTATCATTTTCCTTCCATTTCACAATTATGTGCCACTTTGTGTTGGACTATCACATAAAAAACCCAAATAAATACATTTCAATTTTTGGTTGTAACATGACAAAACGTGGAACATTTCAAAGGGTATGAATACTTTTTCAAGGCACTGTATTTTCAATCAAAACATAAGTGTTGTCAGGCTCATGAACAGGAAGACTGATCTCTTTACCAGTGAATAACAACAGATCCATGAAAACCTTCTACCACCAATAACTATACAGCACAGTAGAGGTGGACATTGAATGGGTTATCACCCCATCCTCAGAGCCCTAAACTTGGAAGTCTCAGTGCCTTGATTTCGGATTGTGCCTGACTATCATTCTGTGCCTGATGTGCTTGACAACCCTTCTGTTTGTGATTACAATTTGTTTTTCAAAGTGGAACATGTAAGAATAGAAATATGGGACCATTTCCTGCAAACTCCTTGTTTTAAAGTGCAGACTCCAGGTCTGTCCTCCTCATCCTGGCCTCACCACTTAGTCACTGAACTGGAATGAGCAGGCAGACAGTGAGGCAGACAGTGAGGTTTGAACACCTCATCTGTCTATTTGCCTGGGTCAATGTCTTGTCAATTATTGAATATAAGATAAGGATGACAGGACAAGGGTCTTCAAACTATGGCCCTCCAGTTGTTCAAGAACTACAATTCCCATCATGCCTAGCCATGTCTGTGAATGTCAGAGTTTTACAATGCCTCATGGGATGTGTAGTTATGCAACAGCTGGAGGGCCCGTAGTTTGAGGATCCCTGGTCTAGGAGCTTACAGTCTTACAAACAAATGCTGAAAAATATTTCATTAATATTAATATTCATTAATATTGCATTCAACTATAAGAATGACTGTGCTTTGGTTATCTGAAAACTACAAAATGTGAAAATATCAGTCCTG
This sequence comes from Aquarana catesbeiana, assembly GCF_042186555.1. NCBI lineage: Eukaryota > Metazoa > Chordata > Amphibia > Anura > Ranidae > Aquarana > Aquarana catesbeiana. Next base: position 177,817,644 of record NC_133326.1, read on the forward strand.
GAGGCAAATGTTATATGACTAGTTTGAAAATAACTCTTCAATGGAACATTAAGGCCCCTTTCACACTGGGGCGGTGGGTGCATTGGCGGTAGAGCCCCACTATTTTTAGCGGCGCTTTAGCATTCATTTTGCGGCGCTATTCAGCCGCTAGCGGGGTGCTTTTACCCCCCTTCTAGCGGCCCATAAAGGGTTAAAACCACCACAAAGTGCTTTTGCAGCAGTGCTATGCCGGCGGTATAGCCGCGCTGCCCCACTGATTTTAATGGGCAGGAGCGGTGAAGGAGCGGTGTATACACCGCTCCTTCACCGCTCCAAAGATGCTGCTTGCATGATTTTTTTTAGCGTCCTGCAAGCGCACCGCTCCAATGTGAAAGCACTCCGGCTTTCACACTGAAGAGACAGGAGCGGCGCTATGCAGGCGATATTTTTAGCGCTGTAGCGCCTGTAAAGTGCCTCAGTGTGAATAGAGTCTTAAAGGAAAACTGCCAAGTGAGAACAATGAAAGTTGTCATTTCTGACCTCTTCTTTTTTGGAATTCCAATTCTATGTCTGTCATGCTGATGCTTTTTTTTCTCACACTCATTTGTTCCATACATGTTCTGGGCCTGTGACTAAAAGTACTAAGTTTAGACAAAAGTAAATATAGCATTTACAGATGTAGACTATTTATGGTAGCCCCTGTACATATCTGATGACAGGGTCAATCTTTTTTTTACCCACTCCCTCCCATCTTAAAAAAGTCTAAGTTCTACCTGCCCTCTCTGAAGGCCAGTGCTGTACTCAACCTCCTCATCAGTAATCCTTGTCAGGGCAGAATATCATTCTGGAAATTTCCTGTGATTCCAGTCTGTTGTTTACATGCCCCCTAGAAGGCCTGCATCACGCAGGCTGGGCTCACAGTACTACAGGATGGATGCCATTACATGAGCACCACATAATCATGAAGAATGCCTCCTGCCCCCTCTGCTTCCACTGGAGGCAGAGGAAGAAATGCTGGACATCACTGGACCAGCAAGAAGACTGCAGCGAAAAATATATGAATAGGGTTTTTGTTTAAAAAAAATAAAGGTAAGGGGATTTTGGGGGGGGGGGGGTTACACTTGTCAGGTTACATGCCTGGAGTTCTGTTTTAAGTCAGGACTTGAGCTTGCAACATAAAATAGCAGTAAGCACTTCTCAGATCTTTCCTTAGCATTGATAGAAGTTCTGCATGTGTTTGGCCCGCTGTACTTCTTTTCTTCTTCCAGGGATTAAAAGACAGTTTTGGCTTTAGAACATGATTTGTTTTGTTTGCTAAAGGCTATCAAATAGGCATAGCTATTTTCACATAAAGGATTTTCATGTTTAGTTTTGATCTTAGTCACTGTGTTGTGAACTAAACAATCCTTAACGTAATGCTGACCTGCTGACATAGCGCAGTAAATATATAACAAGGTGCTCCCTGCTTTCTGTACCCTCTTCAAAAGAAGATTTTACATGCTGTAATGGAATCGGCAATCAAATATAAATCAACTTTCCTACAAAAACTTTGCACTCAGCTCATTATTTAATGGTGGCAGGAAAAGTTCAAACCAAAAGTGTTTTGAAAAGTCTTTTTTTTTTAGTGAAGACGTGTAAGCGTGCACTCTCCTTATATTTCATTACAAATGCAGATGTAGTTGTGCTGGGTTTAAAATTAGAAGCTGTATTGGGTAAGTCATGAGTTGAGCTATCTTGGGTAAATCATTTGTTATAAAAAGACCAAAGTACTAACCTTTTATAGAGAAACTGCTGCTTTAATTGTCCTTCAATGTTGCCCACATAACACATATCCTGGACATTTGGTTATATGATCATTGTTAAAGGGGAAGAATAGAGTTCAAACTGGCTGATCTTCCTCTTCTGCATTTATCACGTAATCTAAGGCCTAGACTTGGCCTGCATGGAGGAAGTTTGGTGCAGCATTTCTTCCTTTGCATTTATTTACCCCTGCAAAAAATATGTATATGACTGTATGTCAACATTTTGAGTTCAGGTCGACTGTAAAGCAGAAAGAAAAGCTACAATAAGTCGACTTTTAAATGCAGAATTGCCAATGCTGCCCATTGCCTTTCATACATTTTCTTATAAATCACAATGTAGATATCATTGTTCTATGCATTCACCTGGCTACAAAGCTCCAGCACCTTAATGCATTGTAAATGTGCAAGCACCCAATGGGGCTAAATTCCATAGAGCAATGACATCAACCAATGAGTTACTGCTCTAGCTGTGGTCAGCAGGTGAGAAAGTTCCCTCCCATCAGCTGCAACTCTACTGAGCCCTATTTGCATATAAAAATTGCACATAAAACATATGCTGTGCATCAAAAAAGACCTGAGACTGCTGATTGGGCACCACCATCTTAAATGTGCTAGGGAATTGACCCAGCAAGTTTGGAGGCACATAGCAAGTGAAAAAAAATGTTTATGAAAATAAAAAATTCCTAAAGTGTCTTAAATAATTAGTTTGTCTGTGCCTTTACCTGGAATTTTTTAACTTGATTGGAGGGTCGCTTACAAATAAACATGCAGTACTCATATAATATATAATTAGCCAAAATCTTTTAATACAAAAAAATAAAAAAATTTAAACTTGATATATCATTGTAAAGACTACCATTGTGGCAACACTGGTAGTCAAAGTGAATGCAAACCCAACCACTAAAATGTTATATAAGCTTTACCATGCCAATGTCTAACTCCAAAGATTTAAATTTTAAAATCCACGGAAAGGAACTTAAAAAGCAGGTTCTGCTGCTGTACTCAGATGGCCCTTGCCACTGTCCCTTGCAGTTCACAGTTTCAAGGATTCAACATTCTGGACTGAATGCTGCCCAGCTTTATTTAACCTACTTCCATTGAACCCATGGCATTAAGGCTCTGCCTCCTGCCCTGGGCTCAAAGGTAAATACTCCAGAGAGCTGCATCACTCAGGGTGCCATTTCCTGCAGCATTTAGAATCCACCCACTGCTGGAGAAAGAAGAAGAGAGAAGAGTACCCGTGACACTGGACTCAGCCAAAGACACCTGTAAAAAAGGTGCAGTACTGGGGGGCAGAAGTGACAGAGATCCTGAAACCAGGGTGGGGCTTTAACATGATTTAAAAAGTTGTTTTTGAACTGTTATAGTAATTGAACTCAAATAAGGACATTCTGTGGTGTTATACGGAAAATGTAACTTTTTTTCTGGAATTCCTTCTGGAAAAAAAAACTGCACTTCCTGGTATGTTAGCCTCATAGCTGTATATCTGCAGTGTAAGATCTAAAGCATGACTGCCTCTGACTGCATGTCTGTGGAGATTTGGAAGGAAACTTGGTAATGTCAGTACTGTACTGCTCACTGTTCTCCTTTCTGGAGGTTCTGACATAAGGTAGCAAAGCCCTGCCTCTACCAAGATGGTTTCCTGCACACAGAAACACAGTGTAGAACAAGACATGTTAAAACAGGTGATCCTGCCACGAAGGCAATTTTTCATGTGTGTTCTGATATAGGAGGATAATGTACTGCACAATTGTCCTCCTTGTTGGTCCCATCACATGCCCCCTTGAAAGAGAGGGGGCACTCCCTGTATAAGAAAGTGTGTCGACACTGGTTCAGGAAGGGTATCATTCAACCTAGAAAAGGAGTGCCACAAAATTATTGATCAGGTCAGTCTGCGGGGAATAGGTGAATGTAGCAGCTGTAGCTTTATTTTTAAAGCAGAAGTAAACTCTACTTTGCAACTGTACACCATCAGACATTAGGCAGCATGTACTTGTAGTCAGCATTCAAATCATCCATACCTTTCCCCTTTCTAAAATATAGCTATACCTCTGTTGTTGTGACAACATGGAACATGGATGTAGTAGATGACATAATGCTAGCAAGGTTCTCTTTAGATCTTGCCACATCCAGGATATCAGAAACAAGATTAGAACAGTGTGTCTAAGTGACATCTCACTTCTGATGCTCCTCTATCCTTTATGAAACCCCTTCAAAATTTGGATCAACAGTTTGGTTTGCACATTTGCAGAATCAGGGTTGATGTGTGTTAACCACTTTCTTACCACCTACTGCAGATATACTGCGGCAGGGCGGCCACTCTGTGCCAGATCACATACCTAGTACGTGAACTGACACTTCCGGACCTGGGGCACGCACTCGCGCTGCCAGTGACCCGCTCCTACTGTGATCACACACAGCGGGGGCCTAGTGGCAGGTACAGCGGACTTGATGTCTTCCAGCACCTGCCGATTGTACAATACACAGGCAGGACAATGATCTGCCTATGTAAACAAGGGAGATTGGCATTCTGCCAGTAGGGAAGGTATTGATGCTGTGTTCCAAAGCAGGGACATGGATCAATGCCTTTCCATAGTAAAAGCACCTCCCACACAGTGAGAAAGCACAGGCTAGGCACACAGTTAACCCTTTGATGTTAACCTCTTCCCAGCCAGTGTCATTAGTACAGTGACAGTGCATATTTTTTAGCACTGATCACTGTATTAGTGTTGCCGGTCCCCAAAAAGTGTCAAATGTGTCAGTTAGTGTCTGATTTGTCCACTGCAGTCCCACTATAAGTCGCTGATTGCCGCCATTTGTAGTTTTATATATATATATATATATATATATATATATATAATTTTTTTTTAAATCCCATAGTTTGTAGATGCTATAACTTTTGCGCAAACCAATCAACATACACTTATTGAGGTTTTTTTACCTAAGATATGTAGCAGAATACACATTGACCTAAACTGATGAAGAAACTAGATTTTTAAAATGTTTTTATTGAATATGTTTTATAGCAGTAAGTAAAAAATATAGGGTTTTTTTCAAAATTGTCGGTCTTTTTTTGGTTATAGAGCAAAACATAAAAAATGCAAAAGTGATCAAATAACACCAAAAGAAAGCTCTATTTGTGGGAAGAAAGAGACATACATTTTATTTAGGTACAGTGTCGAATGACCACGCAATTGTCAGTTAACATAACACAGTGCCATATCGCAAAAAAATGGCCTGATCATGAAGGGGGTTAAATCTTCCAGAGGTCAGTTGGTTAATGTTGAAAACAGGTTTATGCAAAAAAGCATTCACGATAGCACCAGCATCAGTGGTAGCAGAGGAGAAATGGGCTAAAACAAAAATCAAGTGTGCTTCATAATATTGATGATATCGGTTTTACCAAGCACTTGTACATTTATATGAGTAAGGATCTAACTTTCTCTGGTGACAGAATATAGGGTTTGCTTCCACTTTAGTTCCTGCTGGGGACTGAAATTTAGAATATTTTTTGTTTAACCTGGAGTTGGGTTTAAATCTGAAAACTTTGTGCAGTTCAGCTAGAGAATTAACTGCAGAAGCAATGCATGTTTTTATAATGTGTATTACAAAGTCTATTAAATACATAAATGATCTGCCCGATCAGGTTACTTTTCCACCCATGTATAACTCTACTATTTTTTTAATGAGCTTTGGGGCAGGGATGTCAGTACTGTTTTGCAAATCACAGTAGATAAATGCCACTGATTTTAAAATTACATAGGACGTGAAGTTCACCAAGGTATACACATAAGAACTGAACAGGTCAAATGATGTGTTTTGATTTGTGGATTTGTGTGCTTGTTAATATTTAAGATAGACTAATTTAAGCTAGCAATATATTTTAAAATGAAATTTGACCTGTTCAGTTCTTATGTGTATGAGGCAGACTAAATGTTTAGCGATTAATAAAAATACATGGAGCAGCCAGTAGTGCTGAACACACATCTTGTTGCATTATCACTGTTTTTCATTTGAGGTGATAGCAATTTTATAAGCACTAATACTGCCTATAAATCTAGTGATTTATTTTGTAAGAAAATAAGTAAAGCAGACTTCAAGGCTAACCTTTTTTTTCCACTCCTTGTCTTAATGGTCTGCATTTGTCTTGCAAGCCTTTACCATCCCCATAATTTCTGCTTCTGATCTATACAGGGAATCTTGGTTTGGACACTACATCCAGACTTTGTGTTTACCAGTGTCACCCAGCCCCTTCCTCTGTGGGCTAGCTATCATAAAAACCTCAACTTTAGTCTAGCCACTTGCTGCAAAATCACGTACTTATACGTCATTCTGCTTCAAATGGTGGTACCGGGGTGATGCCCTTCAGTTGCAGGCATCATCCTGGTACTGTTTTTTTAGAGCTGACATTCGGCTTTCTTGTAATAACAAACAATGCGGCTAAGCAGCTGCTGGATTGTGATCACAAGCATTGGGAGGGGACATTGTCCCCGGCTTCTTGCGCGACTCGCCCGGGCTCTCCCATCCCACCAGGAGGCCTGAGTGACCAGCCGGCACATCTGCCGGCTGGCCGAAGACCCAAACAAAGCCAGCATTAGCTTTGATCTGGTCTCTGATCTAGTAACCCAGAAACAACATCATGACATCACGTTCAGTTTACTGGAGCCTTAAAGGTGCCAGATTTAAAAAAAAAATGTCAATATTCAAAACAGCCAAACTTGAATGCTTTTAAGTGCAAAGGAGGGATTTGGGGTGTAGACCCCAGATCCATCCAAAAAATACCTGACACGTGACTTTTGCTGTCACAAGGGATGTTTACTTTTCTTGTGACAGCAATAAAAGTGATATAAAAAAAGAATTAAAGGAACAGTGTAAAAATAAAAAAAAAAATTTTAAAGCACCCCATCCCTCCGTGCTCGTGCGCAGAAGAGAACGCATACATAATGTAAACAGTGTTCAGACCACACCTGTGAGGTATCGCCACGATCATTAGAGCAAGAAAAATAATTGTAGCACTAGAACGCCTCTGTAACTCTAAACTGGTAACAGTTAAAATTTTTTTAAAGCATCGCCTATGGAGATTTTTAAGTTTTAAGTTTTTTAGTTTGTCACCATTCCAAGAGTGTGCACAATTTAAAAGCATGACATGTTAGGTAACTATTCACTCGGTGTAACATCATCTTTCACATTATACAAAAAATTTTTTAATTCATGAAAGTGTATTTTTATCAAATAAATTGAATTTTAAAGACCGCTGCACAAATACAGTGTGACATAAAATATTGCAACAACCCCCATTTTATTTTCTAGGGTCTCTGCTGAAAAAAATATATTTAATGTTTGGGGGTTCTAAGTAAATTTCTATCTAAAAATACTGATTTTAACTTGTAAGCAACAAGCCTCAGAAAAAGGCTTAGTCATCTAGGAGATGATGCCTCTTCAGCAAGCAACAAAGAATAGATCTACCAGCAACATGGTAGGCCCACACTCTTCACCTCAGCCAACCCCAGGAGTGTGTCTATGGGAATGTTTGAGTGGAGTGGACACTGTGAGCCAGGCCTTCTCAGGCAACATCAGTGCCTGACCTCACAAATGCGCTTCAGGAAGAATGGTCAAACTTTCCCATAGACACACTCCTAAACCTTGTGGACAGCCTTCCCAGAAGAGTTGAAGCTGTTATAGCTGCAAAGGGTGGGCCAACCCAATATTGAACCCTACAGACGAAGACTGGGGTGTCATCAAAGTTCATGTGCGTGTAAAGGTAGGTGTCCCAATACTTTTGGTAACATAGTATAACTACAACTACATTGTAATCTGTGGATTACATTACATTACGGTATCAAACCATTTCACCTCAGTTCTGTCCCTAGTGCTTTGTCCAGTGCCCTGCCTGCACTTTTACTGTTCTTTCTGCCTGGAAACATGAGAACGTCCAACTAGAAAACAGCGATAGTGAATTAGAATCACTTGCAGAATTGAGCGATAGTGATTCATGAGGAAATTCATCATCAGATACTGAACGTGATGACAGCGACGATTCTGTGACTGAGCTCAGTGATGTGCGAACTTGGTGCTCTATTGACTCTGGTATGGATCAGGCAGTGCCCTCAAGATTCCCATTTACTGGAGCATTTGGTATGAAAGTAGACATTGAATACGACAACCCCTTGGCATACCTACAATTATTTCTGACCGATGAGGTTATTGAAAAAATTGTTAGAGACAAACCGGTACAAAGAGCAACAATTAGCTACTATGCATCAGAAGTTTCCAAGAAGCAGACGGTGGGAACCAGTGACCAAAGATGACATTTGGGAATTTTTGGGCCCAATAACACTTTAGGGAGTGGTGGGGAAACCCCTGCAGAAGTGGTATTGGACAACTAATACATTTCTTGCCACTTCATTCTTTCGCACAGTCATGTCAGAGTACAGATTTTCCCTGATCATGAAATATTTACACTTCAAAACCACAGAAGAATTTGATGAAACTACTCATTCTGCACCAAAACTAAAGAAAATTTGGGAAGTATCCCAAATTATTCTAAAGAATTTCCAACAGAGCTATGTGCCAGAAAGAGATATTAGCATCTCCTGAACTTTGTGAGTTTCTTCTGCAGACAAAACAGATGCCTATGGAACTGTTAGGGCTAACTGGTGTGACATGCAGCCAATGTTTGGCAATAAGAAGCTGAAAACTGGAGAAATGGTTGCCTGGCAGAAAGGAAAAATGATGGCACTGCGATGGCTTGACAAGAAAGATGTGTGCCTAATGTGTACAGTTCATAATACCTCCACTGTTATGGTACGGAAAGAAATCATGAAGTCAAGTAGTGATAGACAACAATAACACCATGGAAGGTGTCGACAGAGCCAACCAAGCAATGACATTCTACCCAGCAATGAGGAAACAGCAAAAGAAGTACTACAAGAAGATCTTCAGACATTTTCTTGAGCAATGTTTGTGGAATGCCTACATTTTGATCAAAAAAAGAGTGACAAGCCTGTTATTCATTCTGATTTTATTTGGAAGGTTGCCGAATGTATCTTTGTGAATCACCAAACACCATCAATGGCTGTGAATAGAGCTGGAAATGGTGCTATTGGTATTGTCAACCCAGAACGCCTGACTGGTCGTCACTTCATGGACTACATCCCACCAACTGAGAAAAAGTCAGCACCTACAAAGATTTGCATGGTTTGTTGCTCGAAGCGAGATGACAGTGGAAAGAAAATTAGAAATGAAACCAGGTTCCATTGTCCTTATTGTGACATCGGACTTTGTGCAGTTCCAGTAGTAATATTGCACCCTTGTTTGGACAAATTTCTGTGTTTTTGGTTTGATTATATTATTAACCACTTACCCACTGAGCACTTAAAACCCATTCCTAACCAGACCAATTTTCAGCTTTCGGTGCTCTCACATTTTGAATGACAATTACTCAGTCATGCAACACTGTACCCATATGACATTTTCATCCTTTTTTTCACCTAAAAAGAGCTTTCTTTTGGTGGTATTTAATCACCGCTGGGTTTTTCAGTTTTTGCACTGTAAAAGAAAGCAGACCGAAAATTCTGTAAAAAAATGCATTTTTCTTTGTTTCTGTTATAAAATTTTGCAAATTAGTATTTTTTCTTCTTGAATTTTGGCCAAAATGTATACTGCTACATATCTTTTGTAAAATAACCGAAATCGGTGTATATTATTTGGTCTTTGTGAAAGTTATATCCACAAGCTATGGTGCCAATCTCTGAAAATTGATCACACCTGAAGTACTGACGGCCTATCTAATTTCTTGAGACCCTGACAGGCCAGGAAGGTACAAATACCCCCCAAATGACCCCTTTTTGGAAAATAGACATTCCAAGGTATTAAGTAAGAGGCATGGTGAGTTTTTTGAAGTTGTAATTTTAACACATTCTATTATTCCACAGTCTGTCCACATATAGAGGCCCAACGTGCAGGGAGCACCATCAGGCGTTCTAGGAGCATAAATTACACATATCATTTCTTGACTACCTCTTGCAATTTTGAAGGCCCTGGAGCACCAGGACAATGGAAATGCCCCAAAAATGACCCCATTTTGGAAAGAAAACACCCCAACCTATAATCTATGAGGCATAATGAGTCTTTTGAACATGTAATTTTTTCTACAAGTTTTTGGAAAATGTGGAAAGAAAATGAAAACGCATTTTTTTACGCATTTTTTTTACACAAAGTTGTCCATTTATACAATATTTCTAACACATAGCATGTACATACCAAAAATGACACCCCAAAATAGATTCTCCTACTCCTGAGTACGGCGATACCACATGTGGGAGACTTTTCTACAGCCTGGCCACATACAGAGGCCCAACATGCAGGGAGCACCACTAGGTGTTCTAGGGGCATAAATGTCAAATCTAATTTGACTACCTATTACACTTTTGTGAGATGGGCACTAGTGGCACTGATGGACACTGTAGTGGCAAGGATGAGCATGAATGGGGATGGCTGAGTATGGCTGAGTATGGTTGAGTATGGCTGGGTATGGCTGAGCATGGCTAAGTATTGCTGGGTATGGCTGAATATGGCTGGGTATTGCTGAGTATGGCTGGGTATTGCTGAGTATGGCTGGGTATTGCTGGGTATGGCTCAGTATGGTTGGGTATTGCTGAGTATGGCTTGGTATTTCTAGGTATGGCTGAGTATGGCTAGGTATGGCTGAGTATGGCTGAGTATTGATGGGTATGGCTGAGTATGCCTGGGTATGGCTGGTTATTGCTGAGTATGGCTGGGTATGGCTGAGTATTGCTGAGTATGGCTGGGTATTGCTGAGTATGGATGGGGGTGGATGGGATGGCTGAGTATGGATGGCATGGATGGATGGCTGAGTATAGATGGCATGGATGAGTATGGATGGCATGGCTGAGTATGGATAGGGCTGAGCATGGATGGATGGGATGAGTCTTGCAATGGGCACAGACCAGCGCTGTGGGCCCTACAGATCTAGCCCACAGTGCTGCTGCACCCGATCTGCCCCTCTCCGCTCATACTGTACCCATTGGTACAAAGAGGGGAGAGTGGAACCGGACATGATGCCGGTTTGTTTACAAGTGATCGCTCTGTCATTTAACGGAGTGATCACGTGGTAAATGGCCACTGTCAGTGGCCATTTACCACTATCCGTGATGCCCCGAGGACCCGGCGGTCATGGATACTCCCGTGTGCGCGCCCCAGGGGGGGTGACGTCATAGTACGCCCTCCCAGAGTCATCAAGCCACTCTGTAGCCGTCATTTGACTATAGCACGGTTGTTAAGTGGTTAAATAAAATGTATTATTATTATATTATTATGTTTTATAATTATTTATAATTATTTATTAGATTATAATTTATGATTTTGTGTTTCAAATTTTATCATACCCGGGATGTCTACTAGACTCTTGTTTGGGCAGATTTAAGTTAGTTATTCCTAAGAATTACAGGCCTACAATATACAACAACAAATTTCCATGCAACACAATGTACTGCTTTGACATTCAAAAATATTGATATAATCAGACTGCCAGGGAGGTTAAGAAAATAGAATATTTGATCTCAAACCAGCTATTTTTTAACTACTATTTTTGGAAGATATACAACCCTCTCACGTCTCTATTTAAAAATTTTAATTTTTTACTTGTATTAAACTTTTCTTAAAGTTGAAGGAATCAGTGCCCCTGCTATTTTTACGTCTATTAGGTAAATATAATGTGACCCCTTTCAGGGCTTGGTTCACACATGCCGGGTGCAAATTTTCAAAGTAGCTGTTTAGCGATTCAGCTGTGATTTAGATGCAGTTCAGATGCAACTTTTTGGAGCCAGCGGCCACCGGCATCTTCAGAATTAGCTGGTTGTTAAGGAGTGTGCTGGGTAGCCAGTGGCCACATCCTTAACCACTTGCTGACCAGCCGCCGTCATTATTCTGTGGCAGATCGGCACATTCCCGTGAACCGCCGTAGCTGTACGTCGTCCCTTTAAGCAAGAATAGTAGGCACGGGGGTGAAAGCCAGAACAGCCAGAATAGGGCCGTGTGTGTGTGTAAACACACAAATCCCTGTTCTGTGAGGAGAGGAGAGACAAACCGTGTATTCCTACTAGCTAGGAACAACGATCTGTCATCTCCTCTAGTCAGTGCCATCCCCCCCACAGTTAGAACACACACGAAGGAACAGTTAACCCCTTGATCCCCCCTAGTGTTAACCACTTCCCTGCCAGTGACATTTACACAGTAATCAGTGCATTTTTATAGCTCTCATCGCTGTATAATTGTCAGTGGTCCCAAAAATGTGTCAAAAGTGTCCGATCTGTCCGCCATAATGTCGAAGTAACGATAAAAATCGCTGATCACCGCCGTTACTAGTAAAAAAAATGATAATAATAAAAATGCCATAAATCTTTCCCCTATTTTGTAGATGCTATAACTTTTGCGCAAACCATTCAATATACACTTGTGATTTTTATTACCAAAAATATGTAGAAGAATACATATCGGCCTAAACTGAGGAAAAAATTAGCTTTTTTTTTAAAATATGGATATTTATTTATTATAGCAAAAAGTACAAAATATTTTTTTTCAAAATTGTCGCTCTTTTTTTTGTTTATAGCGCAAAAAATAAAAACTGCAGAGATGATCAAATACCACCAAAAGAATGCTCTATTTGTGGGAAAAAAGGTCATAAATTTTGTTTGAGTACAGCATTGCACGAGCGCGCAATTGTCAGCTAAAGCGACGCAGGGCTGTATCGCAAAAAATGGCCTGGTCATTGAGCAGCCAAATCTTCAAAGGCTGAAGTGGTTAAAGAGTAACTCCACTTTTGTTGAGTTCATTCCCCTTTGGGTGATCTATATACATTGCAAGGATTATAACAATCTTTGTTGCAGATTCCTACCTTTTGTTATTCTGAAGTAATCCATGTGTGTTTATCTGTGCAAAAAAAGAAGCAAAAAATACTCTTGCGCACAGGTGTATTGGCTAAAAAGTCCCAAGGGTTCAAGAAGGACTATGGATTTCGGCCTTGCTGCTCTCGAGGATGGGATTGTCCTAGTGTTAAATGAAAAGAAGAAAAAGAGCGCACCAGCCTAGTGCATTATCCTTGACAGATTTATTAATTAAAAACAAGATAAAAAACTACTCACAAAGGTCGAAGAAAAAATCGCATAGTATATGGCACAGAGGCAATTATTCCAGTGGTAGCAGTTTTCCAGGTCCCAGGAAGGAGGCATACGGACTACTGCTGGCTAATGCGTTTCGAAGGTTACCCTTCTTCATCAGAGCCTCTGATGAAGAAGGGTAACCTTCGAAATGCGTTAGCCAGCAGTAGTCCGTATGCCTCCTTCCTGGGACCTGGAAAACTGCTACCACTGGAATAATTGCCTCTGTGCCATATACTATGCGATTTTTTCTTCGACCTTTGTGAGTAGTTTTTTATCTTGTTTTTAATTAATAAATCTGTCAAGGATAATGCACTAGGCTGGTGCGCTCTTTTTCTTCTTTTCATTTGTGTTTATCTGTGCCTCTGTACTGAGTGAATCTAATGGGAGTGGTTTCATAAGTAACTGTCAGGTGTGCAGCTGCAGGGTATTAATGAAGGAAACTGTTGGGCCTGCATCCCTTTAGACGTGCTCCTATTGAAAGTATCTCTACAAAATGGCCGCTTGAGAATGGGAGGACATCTATTGATGCCCTTCCGGCAAAGTAGGTCCGCACTGTAGCCATCATTCGGCTATATCGCGGACCTGAAGTGGTTAAGGGTCAAAGTTTGTCGCCATTCCATGAGCAAACGCAATTTTGAAGCGTTACATGATGGGCATCAATTTACTCAGCGTAACATTATCTTTCACAATATAAAGTAAAATTTGGTTAACTTTACTATTGTCTTTTCCCAAAAAAAGTGCTTGTAAGGCCGCTGTGCAAATACGGTGTGACATAAAGTATTGCAACGACCGCCATTTTATTCTCTAGGGTGTCTGAAAAAAAAGTACAATGTTTGGTTTTTTTTTAAATTTTCTAGCAAAAAAAAACAGATTTTAACTTGTAAACACCAAGTCTGAAAAATAGGCTCGGCCCTTAACTAGATAAGAATGGATGACACATCAGCTGTTAGCAGAATGTAAAAAAAAACATTGCGGCCAATAAAAAGTTGGGAAAAAATGGGTGGGGGTCCCAATCCATACAAGGCCCTTTCGAGTCTGGTCTGGTAAGGGAAACCCCATACCAAAATTTTAAAAAGTGGAGACCCCCAAAATCCAATCTAGACCCTTATCCAAGCATGCAGCTTGGCAGGTCAGCAAGGGGGGGGCAAGCAAGCGCCCCCCTCCTGAACCATACTAGGCCACATGCCCTCAACAAGGAGGGGTGCTTTGGGGCAGGGGGGACTGCCCCCTTGTGACATCACTGACCCAGCATGCCCTGGTCATTGACCTCACAAGGGGGAAGTGCCACCAGGAGACATTGCAGACTGGCTCCGCCCCTTAGCTATTTAAGAAATGTCAGACAGCGGAGCAGGTAGACAACAGGAGCCTTCGGCATGAGGAATTTGCATCTCAACCACACGGCAGTGCTAAAAAAACACACAGGACTCTTTTTCTATTCGCAACAAATTAGCACTGCTGCTGCACTGCATATATGTGAACCGGCTCCATAGAGAAGTTTGTCGGTTCACATGTCATGCAAATTGGATGCAGTTCAAAATGCATCAAATTCGCATATATGTGAACAGAGCCTAAAGATGAATTTCAGCTGTGTTGGCCCATTGTTTGATTTGAATGTGATATGCCTGGGCTGCTGGACACTAGGTTTGTCTAGAGTAGTGCACTTGTTGGATTTGTTAGGTATGTGGGTACAGTGCCTACATGAGACTGTTGACACCCTCAAAATCTTGTGACACAGTCATTTAGACAATTGTAAAAAATAGGCAAATGTATTTAGTAGCAGATGCATAAAGTAAGAGAAATAGATAAAGTGAACAGAGCAACAGTTTCAATAATTACAACTGAAATCACAGTTTTGGTATTAGAACCCTAATGCCGCGTACACACGAGCGGACTTTACGGCGGACTTTGCCCGGCGGACTGGATTTCGTCGGACAATTCGATGTGTGTGGGCTCCAGCGGACTTTGTTTTCTCAAAAGTTGGACGGACTTAGATTTTAAACTTGTTTAAAATTTATCCGTAGAAATCGAGTCCGGTCGAAAAGTCCGCTCGTCTGTATGCTAGTTCGACGGACAAAAAGGCACGCTAGGGCAGCTATTGGCTACTGGCTATGAACTTCCTTGTTTTAGTCCGGTCGTACGTCATCACGTACGAATTCGACGGACTTTGGTGGATTGTGTGTAGGCAAGTCCGTTCATTCACAAAGTCCGTCGGAAAGTACGTAGAAAAATCCGCCGGGCAAAGTCCGCCGTAAAGTCCGACCGTGTGTACGCGGCATAAGAAATGTAATATAACAGTTCACTTTCTCTTTAGGTAATCTAAATGAATATAAATCTGATACTTGTTTATTGGTGAGCTCATGAGTCTGCTTTGAAGCCCTGGACAACTGCGTAGCAACACTTTATTTTTCAAAGTAATAAATGTAGTATCACATGTACTGTCTCTTTAAGATACTACACACTGTAAAGAGTAATAGGTGTTTGGTTCCTTTAAGAAGATTCACTTTGAAGGAAGATTTCTTCTATGGCAGTTTACTTTGTCCAATAGATGCTACTGGAAGCAATTGAATTTATCCTTTGTAGTTGAGTTTTTCCTTGCTGAGCTACCTGGAATGCTGATAGTTTTTTCTTGACTATGCAATACAGTAACAGACTATCTCCTTTGGAGACAAAGGAACTTCTGGGTTTTAGAAGAGCAATGCAATTCAAAAAATCTGAGAGACATTCACTGTATCAGATAACATATCAGATAAGTGGCATGTGCAGGGCATGTCAGCCTATTGGCTCCGCTGCCGCCTGATTGCTTCCACACACCCCCGGTACCGGCACCCTCCTGTGCACACCTGCACCCCCGCCATGCATTCCGGGCTCCGCTTGGCCATCTGCGGGCTCAGGGCTGACATGGCGGGTGCCGGGGGAGGGAGAAAAGCAGATGCACGTCCACCCCCTCCACTTTTTATTGGTGATCCGGAAAGCAACGCGTATGACGTCACTTCCAGGTCACCCTTTTCCTGGCTAGCATAGCCGGGACGGGATGTATTACAATGCGATCTGCATTGCAATACATCCAGTGGAGCCCAGAGGAGACATGCAGGGTCTCTTAGACCCTGCATGTCTAATCAAAGAAATCCTTTCACCTCAAAAATTATCACACAAATGTTGAGGTCCCCCCCGCCCCCACATATATGCACATATTCCACGTAAATGCATGTGTCGGGGGCACCTACACGTGAAAACGTTAATTGCAATACATGTGTTACATATCACTGCGTACGGAAGATTTAGAGAAATAATTCTAGCGCAAGACCTCCTCCGTGACACTAAACTGATGATCTATAGGGGGCTTTGGAAGCATCGCCTATAGAAAATATAGGGTATTGAAGTATGTCACCATTTCACGGTGCACACAAATTTAGGTTTGACATGATGGGTATGTATGTGCAACCTTGTCTTTTATATTTTACCAAAAAAGTGGGTGGTTTATAAATCCGACCCTGGCCATGTGACACTTGGCAGTTAGTTTTTCTCAGTCCTTTTAGGCAGACAGAAGAAACATGCTTAATCTGCTCCGTCTTCTATGTAAAGAAAAAACAGGAAGCTAGTTGAATATCCCCACAGGATGGTTCCAGATAGTTCTTTCACCAAGCTTTTTTGTCCCAGACTGTGATGCAAAAGATTCCTCCCTCTAATGCTACATCTATACAATGATACATGTCCCTATTTTCTGCAGCTATCCCAAATTGCAGAACAGCCTGGGTGAAATTGTAAACAATTGCTGCAAGGTAACCCTGCATTCGCACTGTCATGGTTCAGAGAACAGTGCTGCCTTCAACCCATCATCACTGCTTTATGCATCATTGAGGACCGCTCAGCCTGGAGAAGAGGAAAAAAGGAAAAGAGCCCTGTATGCTGTGCGAGCTGCCTGAAGTATATAAAAATAAAGGGATTAGGAAGCAGTGTCTGAAATTAGGATTTGGAAGGTTTATGGATTTCGTTTGCAATTATCTATATACATAGGCGATGATTTACTAAAACTGGACAAAATCTGGTGCAGCTGTACATGGTAGCCAATTTAGCTTTTGACTTCAACTTGTTCAATTAAGCTTTGACAAAAGAAGTAGTCATCAGTAGCCATAGACAATGTTATGTAGGCTGCTTAGGGTGGAAGCTGGGGAACAGCAACTCATTTTTTTTTTGCACAAAGAAAAATCACCTATTTTACTAAAAATAATATCATGGGTTTTTGTAATGTTAATCTGTTCCACTGGCTCAAAAAAGTGTGAATTTTAATGATAGGACAAGTTAAACTGCTTTTAGAAAGAGTATCACCAAAAATCAATGTAATTTACTAGGTCATTATAGAGTCATTTGTATGCTTTATTTCTAAAAATAAAACCAAATTGCATAAACACAAATATAGAGATGATGTTATTTATTTCGGCTGTATTCACATATAGCCAATTTATTAATTTAAATCATAATAAAATGCTAAAAAAGGATTTTTTTCAGCATGCAGTAGTAAAAGGTTGGAAAAGAAAGGCTATGGCAAGGGTGAGATAAAACATGCTTACTTTAAATTATGTAGCCAGGGTAGGAAGGGTTTAATGAAGAGTGGGAGATGGAAATAAAAAGAACAGGGTCTATTTTTCTTTTCGTTTAGGTTCTCTCTCCAATGTCAGAAAGAATTACACAAAGTATTAAAAAGAACCAACATATAGTTAAGCAGGATGAAGTAATAAAGGGCAGAGCAGTAAAATGTCCACTGGTTGCATTTAGGTAGTATAAGGCAATTAAGGACTATTTGGTGATGAGTGATTTTGAACTTGAAAAAAAAAAAAATCATGTGCCCTAAAGGGAATTATTGCTGTGAGTCTTATGCCGCATACACACGATTGGATTTTCCGACAACAGAACCGTGGATTTTTTTCCG
Source organism: Aquarana catesbeiana (assembly GCF_042186555.1). Lineage (NCBI taxonomy): Eukaryota > Metazoa > Chordata > Amphibia > Anura > Ranidae > Aquarana > Aquarana catesbeiana. The sequence goes on from NC_133326.1 coordinate 177,835,532, forward strand.
AAGAATGTTGGCTCAAATTTGTCTTGCATACACACAGTCACACAAATGTTGGCTCAAAATTCCGAACATGAGAACACGGTGACGTACAACGCATACCACGGGACTATAAAAAGGAAATTCAATAGCCAGTGTGCCACCCTTTGGGCTCCTTCTGCTAATCTCATGTTTCTCTTGTGTTAGTAGAAGTTTGGTGAGAGACGATTCGTGCTTTTCAGCCTCGTGCATTTCAGTTAATTTCTGCTTTTCAGTTTGTGCTTGTGGGTTCGTATCTGTTCTTCAGTGCGTGTTGTCAGTTTGTTTCTGTTTTTCAGTACGTTCTATTTATAGTTCGCTTCTGTTTTTCAGTGCGTTCTTGTCCGCTCGTTCTTCTCAGGTCCTTTCTTATCTTCAGTACGTTTTGTTAGTTCGTTCTGACCAGCCGACCGTTTTCAAGCCATGTTGTGGGTACGTGCTCATTGTAGAATTCGTTCTGTGCTTGGTGTTGAAGTTCTTGCTTTGACCCAGTCCATGAACAGGACGAGGAGGAGTTCATGGACGAAGAATTGGTTGCCACAGCGTGACCAATTCTCGCACATGCCTTTGTTGCGGGAGATCCAGAAGAATGAGTGTAGGGGGAATGCAATAGCGCCCACTACCTATGGGATTAGGGACAAGACAAATAACAGTTTAAATACATAATTTAAATTTCAGTTAATTTATTGGTCACTTACCAGTCAGCTGACTTTTTAAACTTCTAGAATTTTCTACAGTTGATCAGGTGATCCAACGAACCTATAAAAACAAAGAAGAGGTTATAAAGCATCCAAACCAATGGATTTTCCTCAGAACAACGGCTGCAGCAGAAGAAAAAGGCACCTCTGCGTTGTTCTCTCGCTGCCATGAATTCTTTGCTGCGTCAGCTGATGGAGAGGGCCTCTGCTCCGGATAGCGATGCCTGGATGAGATCCTGCTTGTCTTCCGGCTCTTCCGTGGCTTCACCGCCTCCTCTTCCCCCTCCTTTCACAGCTGTTCCCCCCAGTTTTCCTCCTTTTTCACAAGCCTTGCCTCATGTCTCTCCAGTGTCATCACTTTCGCTTCCCCCTGTTCATCCGTCTCAAGCTATTCCTTCCTCCTCTCTCTCTTATCCACCGGGTCCTCCTCCTACTGTGCAGCTGCTTAATGCTCCCTCCTCTTATTCTCCGACTGACCGCTCTACAGTTCCGGCAGGATCGCTTATCCCCTGCCCTCCTCTGTCATCCAACAATCAGCTGGTCACTGAGTGCGATGCGGGAGCATGAGCAGTAGCGCCTGGACGCCCGAGGAGATTAAAAAAGAAGCCGGTTCGCTGGATTGAATCCAGGAGCCAGCCTTCTTCAAAGAAGACAAGAATTGAGGGTAAATTTGTTAAATCTTTGCGATCTCATTCCCCCCTTTCTGTTCCATTGCAGAAACATGCTGTACTAGATAATGCTATTATCAATATGTCTCTATGTCAGCAGCCTCTGCAATTTACTGATCTTTCATTGCTTGGAAATGATGCTAATATAAACGCTGTTAATTCTTCTACAGGTGAAAATGTTTCTTGTTTATCAGAATCTAGTCCATCTTTGTCTCTGTCTTTTACAACTGCTTCAAATACAGTTTATTTGCCTTTTGTTCCTTTACCAGATCCTGTGGTTAATTTGCTGCCTGCAGCTGAAATTTCGCTGGAATCTACCGCTCCAGCTGCGTCATCGTCTGATAATGTGCAGGTTAATAATTCTGGTGAGTCTGAGCAATTACGTTAGTTATTATTGTCTTTTAATTCATTTACTGAATATTGTAAACGCTGTATTAGTAAATTACCTACTGGTTCCGAAAATTCATTGTTGCAGGCTTGGAAAGATGTTAACCCATCTACTTCACATGTTACGCAAAAAACGCATGCTTTATCGCCTATTGTGCCTTCTTTTTCAAGAACCGATCGTGTCTCTATTCCTTCGGTCCCTGAAAGTTGTTTCAAAGAGGCATTAGTTTGCGAAGTCTCCCCTCTTGGTTTTCATTTGTCAGCCTCAAATAAAGAGAGAATCTGGAGAGGCGATTACATTGACCTTCTTTCTCTCCTTCCTTCATTTAAAGAAAATCGTTTAGATAAACAGACTCTGATAAGTTTGATGACGAAAAACGCAAACATGTGCCTCGTTCTTTCAACAACTGGCTTCAGGCATTCTGTGTATATGCTAGTGTCATGGGCGAAAAACACCCAGAATTATGTTGTGGAATGTTTCAACACGTGGACATCATTCTCAAGGCATTTAAAAAATTTTCGGGTTTGGCTTGGTTTTATTACGACGAGTCATTCCGTCGGAAGTTGGCGATTCATAAAAATCTAAAGTGGGGTTCTAAAGATGTAGGCTTATGGCTGAATCTACTGATTCCGAGAAAAACTTTGCCGCCCTCGCTCCCTTCACAACAAGCGCCTTTTAAAAAGGGCTTGTGTTTTGGTTTTAATGAGGGGCAATATAAATGGCCTAACTCTTGTCGCTATAGGTATGAATGTGCTACGTGCGCGGGTTCTCATCCCGCTAATCGCTGTTTCAAAAAACTGTCTCCGGCTGTTCCTTCGCATTCTAGGGATAATTTTCGTTCTGGCAATTACCCCAGTGAAACTAGTCGAAATGTTGCCGTTTCTACTAATTTGGCCAGATCGTCCGAAAGGTCTCATTCTTGATGGCTTTTCTAATGGTTTTCGATTGCCAGTTTTTGATCGTACAGGTTGTGTCCGTCATGACAATCTTCCTTCAGTTCGTCGCTTTCCTGCTGTAGTGGCTGACAAAATTTCTAAAGACATTGCTGAAGGTAGAATTGCTGGCCCCTTTCTTTCGCCACCTTTTTCAGATTTTAGGGTTTCTCCTCTCGGTTTGATACATAAAAAAGACAAAAATAATTTTCGTTTAATACACCACATATCATTCCCTGTTGGTTCTTCTCTAAACAATTGTATCGACCCTTTTGAGAGTTACGTTTCTTATGCGTCGTTTGATGATGCCCTATCGAAAATCTGTGTAATTGGTCAATCTGCTTTACTTGCTAAGGCTGACATTAAATCCGCTTTCCGTTTATTGCCTATTCATCCTACGGCTTTCATCTCCCTAGGTTTCTATTTTAATGAAGCTTATTATTTTGATAAATGCCTTCCTATGGGCTGCTCATTATCCTGTAAATATTTTGAGGCCTTTGCTTGCTTTCTCGAATGGACAGTCTCCTTTCTATTTGCTTCGGATAGCTTGTTACATTACTTGGATGACTTTTTGTTTATAGGTCCAGCCGATTCTTCTCATTGTCTGTATTTGTTTAGTGAATTCTGTGTCATCTGTAGGCGTTTTGGCGTTCCACTTGCTGAAGAGAAATCTGTTTGGCCTACTACCAATCTCGAGTTTTTGGGCATAGATACTTCTCTGATGGAATTTCGTCTCCCTTCTGCTAAAGTTACTCGTTTGCGCGCTTTGGTTTCTTTTGTCATTTCGCGACCTAAGGTTACAGTTCGTACCTTACAGTCCTTATTGGGGCTGCTCGCTTTTGCTACTAGAATTATACCTATCGGTCGGGTTTTTTTCTAAAAGGTTGTACAAAGCATTAGTAGGTTTTAGGTCGCCTTTTCACTTTGTTCGGATTACTTCAGACTTAGTTTCTGATTTATTAATTTGGGATGAATTTTTGTCTTCTTATAATGGCAGTTGTATTTGGCAAAGTCCTTTTTGTGATTCCTCTACTCTTTCATTATTTACTGATGTTTCCGGTTCGGTCGGTTATGGAGCCTTGGTGCGACAAGTGGTCTATGGACTTTTGGCCTACTTCATGGGTTGATCACGGTTTGACAAAAAATGTGTTTCTGCTTGAGATCTTTCCTATTTTAGTCGCCCTTGAACTCTGGGGAGATCTTCTTCGGAATTCACGTATTCTCTTCCATTCAGATAATAAAGGTGTTGCGTTTGCAATAAATTGCTTAACATCTAAATCTTTACCTGTTTTAGTGGTATTAAGAAGATTAGTTTTTAAATGTCTGCCTTTAATTTATGGATTAAGGTTAAGTATATTCCAGGCTCCATTAACAATATTGCTGATTCCTTATCCCGTTTTCAGCTGGATCGATTTTGCAGTTTGGCACCGGATGCGGACATTTTGGGTTCTTCATGCCCGGAACATTTGTGGTCGGTGGTTTGTCCTCCGTGACTTCTGCTATCTCCAGTTTTTTGGCTCCTTCCACGTGGGCGCAATACAACACTGCATGGTCTCTATGGAGCTCCTTTTTACATTCTGCTAATGTTCCTGTTCACTATTTCTCTGAATTGTTGGTTTTGGCCTTTCTTGATGAGTTAATGAAAAGATCCTATTCTTCTTCTCATTTAATTAAAATTTTGGCGGGTGTTTCCTTTTTTAATAATATGCAAGGTCTTCCTCCGTGCTCGCATTTCTTTTCCATTAAACAAGCCCTTAAAGGGTACCGTAAAAAACATTTTAGAGTTGACGACAGAGTACCGATTACTTCTGACATTTTACGTCGTCTGTTGCTCGCCTTGCCCGACATTTGTTATTCGGATTATGAATCCCTTCTTCTGAATGTTTCCTTTTGCCTGTGTTTCCTTGGAGCTTTTCGCATTTCAGAATTACTGCCGAAGTCGAAGTCCTCTTGCAATGGCCTTTTAATTTCTGACGTTTTTAAGCATAATGATTGCGTCAGAATCTTGTTACGCTTCAGCAAAACCGATCAATTAGGGAAGGGTCGCTGGATTGTCATTCACAGAATGGCTGATTCTCCATTGTGCATCCTTTCTTTGCTATCGAAATATTTGCCTTTGCGACCTGCAGGTCAAGGCCATCTGTTGTTACACAGTTCTGGTCTTCCACTTACGCAATACCAGTTCAAGGCAATTTTGCATAAATGTCTTGCCTATGTTGGCTTGGGTCACTTGCATATTGCATCGCATTCTTTTAGAATCAGAGCGGCTACCGCAGCTTCACAGTTGGGTTTGTCGTCTCAAGCTATCAAAAATCTGGGAGGTTGGAAATCTGACTGTTTCAAGTCTTATGTCAGGCCTAATCTTTGTTTTTTCTAACTTCCTTTTAGGGTACTACTGTCATGTCTGGATTATAGCACATTCGTTCGTCTATTGGGCAGAAAGGAGAGCTTCATTAAGATGCTACGGTCTCAACTTGAGTCTTGACACCTCATCTTACAAAGTTTCTTGGTTTGGCTACAGGGGCATGTCCTGGTTTGATCTACGTCCTGCTCTTGATAATCTATTTGCCTCTTTACCTTCTCCATCTATTATTGTTGTTCATCTATCTGGAAATGATTTGGGTTCTTCTAAAACACCAACGGATTTTCCTCAGAACAACGGCTGCAGCAGAAGAAAAAGGCACCCCTCCCTTTGTCGCGGTCCTTCCCTTTCCCCTTTTTTAATTTTGTTTGTACATTTTGTTATAAGGGATAGTGGTGTTGTTATTGTTTGGTTGGTTCGAGCTTTTAAAGCTGAACCATTGGTATTTATAATCTATGAATGGTTATAAATGTGATATCGTCAAAGTAAACTGTATTGGCAATTATTATTGGTTATTTATATCGTCATACCAGTAATAAAGGGCCGTGGCCATTCATACCACATAATAAGTCTATTGGTTTTATTATATTTTAAAGTATAAGTTGAATAATATTTGGCCTCTAATCCCATAATCCTGATGATTTCAGGAATTATCTCCAGATGACGGACCCTGTTTTTCACCGTCTGTTGGCTTTGCTGTCCCCTTATATTATGAAACAGGACACCTGCATGCGGCAAGCCATCACTCCCAAGCAGAGGCTCATCGCCACCTTGCGTTACTTGGTGACGGGGAGAAGTCTCCAGGATATTAAGTTCACGACTGGAATTTCCCCCCAGGCTCTGGGAATCATTATTCCAGAGACCTGTTCTGCCATCATACAGGTCCTGCAGAAGGACTATATTAAGGTAAGTTTTAGCCAGTGTGCCACCCTTTGGGCTCCTTCTGCTAATCTCGTGTTTATCTTGTGTTAGTTTGGTGAGAGACGATTCGCGCTTTTCAGCCTCGTGCATTTCAGTTCATTTCTGCTTTTCAGTTTGTGCTTGTGGGTTCGTATCTGTTCTTCAGTGCCTGTTGTCAGTTTGTTTCTGTTTTTCAGTGCGTTCTATTTATAGTTTGCTTTTGTTTTTCAGTGCGTTCTTGTCCGCTTGTTCTTCTCAGGTCCTTTCTGATTTCAGTGCGTTTTGTTAGTTCGTTCTGACCAGCCGACCGTTTTCAAGCCATGTTGTGGGTACGTACTCATCGTAGCATTTGTTTTGTGCTTGGTGTTGAAGTTCTTGCTTTGACCCAGTCCATGAACAGGACGAAGGAGGAGTTTATGGACGAAGAATTGGTTACCACAGCGTGATCAATTCTCGCACATGCCTTTGTTGCGGGAGATCCAGGAGAATAATCCTAATGATTTCAGGAATTATCTCCAGATGATGGACCCCATTTTTTCACCATCTGTTGGCTTTACTGTCCCCTTATATTATGAAACAGGACACCTGCATGCGGCAAGCCATCACTCCCGAGCAGAGGCTCGTCGCCACCTTGCGGTACTTGGCGACGGGGAGAAGTCTCCAGGATATTAAGTTCACGACTGGAATCTCCCCCCAGGCTCAGGAAATCATTATTCCAGAGACCTGTTCTGCCATCATACAGGTCCTGCAGAAGGACTATATTAAGGTAAGTTTTATCCTTTAACTTCACATTCTATGTATTTAATGTTTGCTAATGTATTATATTTATTTCATCATTCCATAATTACCATGATTGTAATATGCTGTGAATGTCCTCTTTGTCCTCATGCATGCTGTAAGCTTTTCATGCTCCTTCTTTGTCCTTCACTAACCTCTCCAGCATGCTATCGTGGACCCATACACACCTAGCCTAGTCACATAACAATGTATTTTGTCTGCTTCATTGTAGTGCTTACCCTAAACACCCCCTAAAATGTGTCCAAATGTTATTTTTGTCCTTAAATTCAGGCAGAGTGCAAGTTTTTTTGGGGGGGCAAATCTCATTTGGAACCCTCCCTCATTTGGAACCCTCCCCCCCCCCCCCAACCGCTAAGTCAGCAGATACTCTATCTGCTGACTTTGCCAAACCCATACACACTATACCTACCTCTTTTGTGGTCATATTTATGGATGAATTCACCAAAGCATGTAGTGCAAGGGCCTGTCTGAATACTTTCAAATGGTACTGTTTAAAGTTTTGTTCTCCTATTATCTTGATAGGTAATTGCAGAATGTAAAAATGGGCTTCAATTTGTACAGTGTGTATTCTTATTTTTGTATTATGACACTTCTTACCTTTCCAGTGGGCTGCCAATAGTGTAAGTAAGGAGGGATTGGCCAAAGTAACACACATTATGTATGCATTCAGTTCTTACTGAAGTGGAGACGGTTGCCTGTCCAAAACATCTCCCCCCTAAAATTTTTACAATGGGCCATCGGGGGGAGGAATCTGATAAGTGGACCTTATACTTTTTTGTTTAAATACTCATTTGAATAAATGTTATACTTATGTTGGCAAAGAATGTTTGGGTCGAATCTGCTTGCAATGTTATGTGCAAAAGTACTAATTTTTTTTTGTTTGACTCCACAGTTTCCTTCAAACCCACAGGAATGGCAGACTGTGGCCTCCCATTTTGCCCAGCAGTGGGACTTTCCCAAATGCGGTGGGGCAATAGATGGGAAACATGTCCACATCGTCCCACCCCCCAGCTCGAGGTCGTACTATTATAATTATAAGAGGAATAGTAGTATCGCGTTGTTGGCGGTGGTGTCGGCGACTCGCGAGTTTTTGTATGTGGACGTGGGGAAGAATGGCTGGATGTTGGATGGTGGAGTCATCACCCAGATGGAGTTTTACAGATGGCTCCATGATGGCAGCTTTGGCTTGCCACCTCCAGAAGACAATGTCCATCTTATGCGGCCATTCCTTATGAGGACCCTCACCCCGGACCAGAGGGTTTTTGTCTTTGGCATAATGGCCAGCCAGTTCCGCCTATTCCTCACTGCAGTCAATATGGCGGAATATAAACAAAATCACATTGTTCTTTCATGCTGCATTTTGTACAACGTTTTACACAAAAATGTAGCCAACTATGTGGCCTCAGTTGCGACTGAGGCCGGCTCACTGGACTCAAACATGACGGCACTTGAAGCTGGCCATCCTGGCTTGCCCCCCAAAGCACCCGCGAAGTACGTCAAAGCTATATGGAATACTTTGCGGGTAGGGGGGCAATTGATATGCCAGATACAGTTTAAAAACTATGGAAAATATTTTTTTTTTAAAAACTGGACTCATATTTATTTTGATTTACTACTTGTGTTTCTCCAAAGGCCTTTTTTGGGGTATTTTCTTCAGCTAACTATTATGTTGTGCTATGGGTCTGCTACACACAGTGTTTTTGTTGTTAATGTATGTAATGCATTAATGATAAAAATAATCATCCTTTCAACTCCATGAATTGTAAGGAGTCCCTAAAATGGCCTTATTGGGGCAAATTTTAGAGCACTGTGGGGGTTATTTACTAAAGGCAAATCCACTTTGCACTACAAGTGCACTGAAACTGCACTTGGAGTGCAAAGTGGATTTGCCTTTAGTAAATACCCCCCATTGTCACTGTAACTACACCAATTTTCTCCAAAAACTGGTATTGAGCATTGAAAGAAGAAGCTACACATTGTTGAGTATAAAACATTTTACTCCAAGCACATTCACATGTGCATTATAAAAGGGTTTTTTAACAAACCAGCATATTTGGTGTATAACATGTATGTGTAACAGTATATAGCCTTTTTGTGGCTAAACAGGCATGTTTAAAACCAGAACATCCACAACTCAGGAACTTACAAAGTTCAACTTTTATAATGTGAAGGCAATATGAGACATTAGTATGTCAAAACTGTGTTGATTTTGCCTTCATCAGATGTGGTGATGTCACCCCTGTTAAAGCCAAATTTTGAAGATGCACACAAATTAGTACTCAAAAATGTGGATTTCCATCATGATCCCATGCCTAAAATGTGTCTTTTCCCTACATCTATTTTGATAGATGTAGGGAAAAGACACACAGTGTGTCAACATGTGCTATCTGCCATCATGTGATATCAATGTATGTGTTCTGTGGGTGCAACCCCTTCCTCGCAACTAAAGTAGATGAGAGCATACATTGATATCCCATGATGGCTGATAGCACATGTTGACACACTGTGTGCATCTTCAAAATTTGGCTTTCAAATTACTTTAAAATTTTGATAAAAACAAAAAATAACAACAACATTTACTTTTTTTGGTTATATTTTGGCTAAAACATCAATAATGTTGGTGAGTCTTTTTAAACATCATTGATGCTTTCCTTGACCTTTGCTAATCAGGATCTGTGCACTTGCTCTGTTGAAGTTAGTTTCTTCTTCCACAACATACACATCACCTAAAAAAAATACAAAAATACACACCATGTATTATAAATATGCAGGCATACATCTATTACCTGAAGCTGTGGTCTCAGACACTGACCTGTTGTGGTCACTATTTTGCCCACTTCATGTACCTCGGAATCCACATCCTTATGGTGTGTGGGGATTTCCCCTTCTTCAGGATGCGTGGGGTTCCTGGTGTCCTCAGATGTCCCAATTCTTTTCTCCTCTATGTGAATACAAAAAAGGTATACTTAGCACGCAGATATTTGAGGCAAGAAATAGTAATATCAAACAGTGCTTGGAAGTGTCGTCAAATTGTCGTTTTGGCAGAGTTCCAAGCTGAAGACATGATTTATTCCCCTTTCCAAAGCTGTAATACTTACCGGCTTTGTTAAAGTATCACACATGGAGAGACCCCTAGTATCCACTGGAGCACCTGCATGGGACACCATAAAAAGGGTGTTCTGGTGTCACACACTAGTTCTCCTGCGTCTAGATGTGTAAACAACTGCTGAGTGTCCTCTCCTTACACTGAATTAAGTTTGCATTTCTTTATATTACAAATACATCTAAACAACAGTGTACTCAATTTCTTTTCATAGAAATAGGCATGAACAAATGTAGTTAACCTGCATCTGCCAAAAACATTGTATTAGTGGTCAAATGAACAATGTTTAATACAAACGATTACTGTGCCCACGAACCTCAAACTTGTCATTTTAAACTGTACAACAGTAAAGAAAAGCACATGTACCAGCACAGAAGTAATTATAATAAAGTTCTGGCTAAAAGACAGAATTCAGAGAGTAGTGGTAAATGATTCTTATTTTGAATGGTCTAAGGTTATCAGTGGTGTACCCCAAGGTTCAGTGCTGGAACCCTTACTCTTTAATATCTTTATAAATTATATTGGGTCTGGGATCAAAAGTAACATTTCTGTCTTTGCAGATGACACCAAGCTATGCAGTGGAATAACGTCCTTACAGGATGTCTCCAATTAACAAGCTGACCTCAATGCTCTGTCTAGTTGGGCGTCTATGTGGCAGATGAGGTTTAATGTTGAGAAATGTAAAGTTATGCACTTGGGGGCTAAGAATATGCATGCATCATACATGCTAGGGGGAGTACAACTGGGGGAATCTGTAGTGGAGAAGGATCTGGGGGTTTTGGTAGATCATAAGCTCAATAATAGCATGCATGCCAAGCTGCGGTTTCCAAAGTGAGCAAAGTCCTTTCTTGTATTAAGAGAGGTATGGACTCCAGAGAGGGAGATATCATTTTGCCCCTGTTCAAATCATTAGTAAGACCTCATCTGGAATATGCAGTTCAGTTTTGAGCACCAGTTCTCAAAAAGGATATCGGGGAACTGGAGAAAGTGCAGAGAAGGGCAACCAAACTGATAAGAGGCATGGAGGAGCTTAGCTATGAGGAAAGATTAGAGGAACTGAATTTGTTCACTTTTGAGAAGAGGAGAATAAGGGGGGATATGATCAACATGTTCAAATATATAAGGGGTCCATATAGTGAACTTGGTGTTGAGTTATTCACTTTACGGTCAACACAGAGGACAAGGGGGCACTCTTTACGACTGGAGGAAAAGAGATTTTATCTCCAAATACGGAAAGGTTTCTTCACAGTAAGAGCTGTGAAAATGTGGAATAGACTCCCTCCAGAGGTGGTTCTGGCCAGCTCAGTAGATTGCTTTAAGAAAGGCTTGGATTCTTTCCTAAATGCACATAATATAACTGAGTACTGACATTTAAAGTTAATCCAGGGAAAATCCGATTGCCTCTTGGGGGATCAGGAAGGAATTTTTTCCCCTGCTGTAGCAAATTGGAGCATGCTCTGCTGGGGTTTTTTGCCTTCCTCTGGATCAACTGTGGGTATAGCATTGGGTATATTGGATTGTACAATTTTTTTTTTTTTTTTTATGGTTGAACTGGATGGACTTGTGTCTTTTTTCGACCTGACTAACTATGTAACTATGTAATAGGAACACGCGACAAATACTTACTTTTTAGAAGCACTTTCCTGATCCTTCTGTACTGATTGTGCTCCCTCAATTTCAGGTCTGACCAGTGTTTCGTCACATTTGGGTTTGGGTAAGGTCCATGCTTTCCATCAGAGTCAGCCCTCTTTAAGATGTCCACCATCTCTACAAGAGACATATTTGAGGCCTTATATCTCATCCTGGATCGGGACGTTTCTTGCTCCGGGCTTTCCTCGTCCTCCTCAATGCTGCTCTCTGCATGCATCTGCTCTGTCTCCGCCCTGTGCTCTCCCACTGTGCCAAAAGAGAAGGGGTGGGGAATACACTAGAAAGAAGGTCAGGGGTGGAGTTTCACGCATACGCAGTGTATATAAAGCATAACGCGCGTGCGTCGTACGTACGATCTGTGAGCGGAGGACGGAGTAGCGCAAGCACCGATCGTGCAAATGAAGGTACAATTTTAACTTTGGGAATCAGTGGTTAGTGGCCTATACTACTGCTTATAGATTGAGACCTATATTGGGACAAGACTAGGAGAGTTTAGCCTGACATTAGGGTTTGTTTTGTGTTGTGTCTTGCAGAGAAAATGGATACATTTACTGATCCAGACTTCCTGCCAAACTTTATAGACAAGTACAGGAAGCTATGGAAGTACATATCAATTGCCTCCTGGAAATACATCATCTTGGGTGTCTCCTGTTGTTGCTGGTCAGCTATCCATAAAGGGAGTTGGTGAGATTCCAGCGGAGTTTCCTTTGGCTCCGATCACTCTACTAAGCCTGAAAAAGGGCGGTCGCAGGCTTTCCAGTAAGCCTCCATTGCTTCATTACCAGATGGCAGGCAGCACTAGCGGTGAAATACAGACCCAGGGTCTTGCATTGGACGTCTCACTTTTGGACTTTATTTCACTTTATGAACTTTTTTCACAAATATTTTATATTTATTTATATTTTTATCTGCACCATCAATTGAATATTTTTTGTTATATTTCATTATTTATCACTTTATCTAAAGCTATTATCAATTATTTATTAGATATCAGTCATTTTTTGTACGCTACTGATTTATTGATATATCACATATATTATTTGTGGTCTTTGTCCAGTGCTGCACTCTTTCTTTCTATAAGTACAGGGAGCTGCCATGTCTCTGGCAAGTCAAAAACAGTAAATACTCCAACAAGCTAAAGAGGAAGGCAGCGCTGGAGCAACTATTGGAATTGGTGAAACCTGTGTATCGCACGGCAGACATCAACGATTTGAAGGCCAAAATTGGTGACCTGAGGAGCACATATAATAAGGAGCGCAAAAGGGTCCAGGATTCCATGAGATCAGGAGCAGCAGTAGATGACGTTTATGTACTCAGGCTGTGGTACTACGACAGACTGCGTTTTTTGTCAGACCAGACGGAACCCAGGCCATCACTATCTACACTTCCTTCCACATGAGATGAGGCTTCAAAAGTCCAACCTGGGCCTTCCACCCAGGAAGAAGATGTGGAGAAGCCCAGCTTGAGCCAGGTATGCATTGTTGAACATATTTCTTGTCAAAAATTTAATGATGTTAATTAGATGTTATTGATCACTAATTTCTGATTTAACAAAGTAGTTTACATATCAATAGACAGTAGTAGCCAAAAATGATTGTGACAAGAATGAAAAATGCTGGGGTCAGAAGGATAGTCTTTTCTATTTGTTAACATTCAATTTGCAACAGTCATGAGCTCAAAATTGTGTGTGATTGATGACCAAAAAACTAAAACTATGTGCCATTTTCATACACAGGAAAGTCTCAGCCAGGAGGAGGCCGTGTAAAGTCTCAGCCGTGGCTGTGGAAAGAAGCCTGACCGAATCCCAGGTTCCTCCCCTCCACCAACAAAAAGGATGAGGAAGGCAAGGAACTTGAAGGAGTCAGCGACTACTTTGATTCGGCAGGCTACTGCGGTCCTCACAACAACCCTTGGTGGCCCTGAGTCCTTTGGCTGTGTGACGGACAGTAAACTGGAAGTAATGGAGGGCCAACATTTCATCTGTGAGGAGGTAATACTTGAGGCCCTAAACAAGGGGATGAGGGGCCAACTCACAAATAAAAGCCACGTGTGTGAGTTGGACCATACTCCTCCACCACCTCCAGCAACACCACCACCACCTCCAGCAACACCACAGCCACCCAACCCACCACAGCAGCCTGGAAGGAAGCATGGAAAGAAGTGTTGAGAGTGATGGCCTGGGTTTGGCGTGGTCTGGCAGAAGATGCAGGCTGTTGTAAGACCACAGCCTCGGGACATGTATGTCATCTGCTGCTGCTCCCGATCTCTCTGAGTCCTGGACCGTATTGTACTCCTAATTAAATGGACTCCTCAGGTTACTAATTTGGCCTGTCAAAGAATTGATGTCTGCCCTGGTGTACAAAGGATTCACCAATTCCAACTGTTTCTCCAGGGTTGCCTTCCGCTTCATTTTTTTAGGACCCCTAATAAATTTTCAATTTTTGTTTTGACAAATACTTGGCTATGTGTTTTACTTCAAAAAGGACAGTTTGTGAGTAGGCAGGTACATTTCAAAAATACAATGTCAAATAACAAGGGACACCAACACCAACCAACCTATTTGAGGTAAAAAAATACAAGATAATAATGGTGTTGTGGTAACTTGACACACAAAACGAAATACAAATATTATGGAGATCACTATAAAAAATAAAAAAAAGATTATTCTGGAGATCTGGAGAAATAAAAATAAAAAAAGGAGATCACTATAAAAACTAAAAAAAAAGATTTTTCTGGAGATTTTGATTAAAAAAAGCAAACAAAAACAAAGATTATTCACGAGATCATGAGAAATACAAATCCGTTTACCAGAACTCTGTGTGAATATCAGCAGCAAAGCAACTTCATTATTCTATCATTATAAAGAGGAAGAGAATGCACTGCGTTGAAAGATTTCCAAATTTGCAGCATAACGAATGTGCTGTCTCCATTACGAACGCTAGTTTTACAAGACCGAGTGCTTCCGTCTCGTACTCACGATCGGACTTTCCGACAACAAATTTTTGTTGAAAAATTTGAGAACCTGCTCTCAAACATTTGTGTGTGGAAATTCCGACATGTTCGATGGAGCATACACACGGTCGGACAACAAGCTCACATTGAACATTTCCCATTGGAAAGTCCGATCGTCTGTACGTGGCATTACACTGTATGTCTCCATATGATAAACCTAACTACGTTTGGATGGGTATGTGCATTGCATATAGGAATTGATCACTTGATGCACACAATATGTGGTTTATTACATGATGTTCCCTTGTGGCTATTACTATAAAGAAACTAAGAATGTTGAAGGATTGCATTCATTAACTTTTTTATTTTATTTACAGTTTTTTGTGAGAATGCAATTAACAAGAACAATGGCTGCAACATTTGGCCTACAAGTTAAATCTTAAAAGACAATATAATTATTACAGTATGTTAGTATAAGCTGAGAAAAACCTAGCAGTGCTGGGTCTCGTGGTGTACATTAAGAAATATTTGAATAGATGGCAATTGGATTAGTAAGTAGCAAGTAAATGGAAGAGGGGGAGGCCTCAACTTTTAGATTAACACATGTAATTCAACTTAAGAAAGGTGTGGAATGTTGATTGGAGGATGATTGGCTAGGAGTCTGAGTAGATACCGTTGAGTATGTTGAAAGCATTGCATTATAGATTATTGAGTTCCTAATGGCAAGGTTTGAATGAAAGAATCCCAAATGTTGAAGACATTTTGAACCCGTAATTCCTTATGCAGGAATGCCTCCACATTTCATGTGAAAAACCTAGGATAATTTAGCTATAAATAAAGAAATAGCAGGGGTTTTTGGGTAGATCAATTCATGTAAAATAGTCTTCCTTGCCACAAAGGATATCCTAGTAAGTAGTTGCTTACAGCTCCTTGAAAATTGAATGCCCGGGAAGTTATTTAGGCCAAAAAGAGCCAATTCAGGGGTTAGAGGTAAGTAGTTTACCAGATATGTGGTAGCATAAAGTACTACAGAGTTCCAAAAAATGTTTTATCCTGGGGCATGACAAAAAAGCATGGAACAGATCCACATCTAATAGTCCACATTTCAAGCAGCAAGATGAGGTGCTTAGGCCCATAAGGTAGGAATGCTGCAGAGATACAGTATATAAGAGTGATGGAAAAGTTGAAGCATCATTTCACGGTACATTGTGGCTTTGATCATGCCCCAAGAAAAATGCAGCAATTTTAGGAGGGCATTAGCTGAAAGCTGGGGAAAATTATTTGTCCAACATTCATGACATTTTGAGATCTATTGAAACTGGAATAGAATCAACAAGATTTATTAACCATCTTAAAAAAACCTAATGGGGATGTAAAAACAGTGAAAGATATGGAATTGAAAATGGGCCATTGCCAAGTGACTATTGGACGATACACTATATTAGCAAAAGCATTGGGACGCCTGGCTTTACATGCACATGAACTTTGATGGCATCCCAGTCTTAGTCCGTAGGGTTCAATATTGAGTTGGCCCACTGTTTGTAGCTATAACAGCTTCAACTCTTCTGGGAAGGCTGTCCACAAGGTTTAGGAGTGTGTCTATGGGTATGTTTAACCCTTCTTCCAGGACCTCATTTGTGAGGTCAGGAACCAATGTGGACAAAAAGACCTGGCTTGCAGTCTCCGCCCTGATTCATCCCAAAAGTGTTCTATGGAGTTGAGATCAGGCAAGTCAAGCTCCTCCACCCCAAACTCGCTGATCCCTTGAATTATTGTAACTTCATATAGGAGCAGAGGAATGTATGGAGGCACCTTAATGGCAGGCAAGCCCAGAGTGAAGATGGATCCAGCTGCCTTGAAAAAGCGTGCACTTTGCACAAGAAACATTTATTGGCTAGATGTGTTTTATTGTTTTTAGCCTTTGGAATTCATGACTAAAAAAAGCAGAGTAATATACTGTAAGTGCCCTGGACTTTGTTTTCATGGATTGCTGTAATGTTATTTGAGGCTATGTTCCAGATGCATAGCATATGACTTCAGTAGACCTACAATAAGCAGCTAAAGTGTTTGTCAGTGTAAAGTACTTTCAATTTGCATGCATATATTTTCTGATTGCTTCACTTAGTTTTATCCTTGACAGTCCTCTAATAGTTCTGCTTGAAATGCCTACCGTTGAAGTACATCACACAAATCTATTGAAAACAGTTATGTAAACTAAACTAAATCTTTTACCATTATTTTAGCATATGCAATGCATTTCTCATGTACTGATATTTCTTTTTCATTCTTTATTTTCCTTGTCAAAAGAAGTTTATTGAGTATACAATGTTATAAAGATACATAAAGTAAGTTTACAAGGATCTATAAAGTAAGCTCATTGTTTTACATTAGGGTTTATATAGGTAAATATCATGAAATTTCAAATATTAAACATTGGGTTCACGTAAACCTAAATTAAAGATATATATCATTTCCTTAGTTACTTTTGTAGGTATTTAAATGATTTATACCTACTATACATATTGTTTACAAGTAGAGTGTATATAGGTCAAATAAATTCTGATAATGAGCTTTAATCGTAAGGTGGAGAAAAGGAAAGAGAAAGAAGAAAAAGGGTTGAAAGGTAGAGGTATGGTCCACAAGGTTGTCCCGCTCGTTTCATTCTTTATTTTCAATTTTTTCCAAGGACATAGGTGTGGGCACAGCATATCAGTACAGTATTACAGAAGTCTACAGTATTACAGAAGTCTACAGAGCAATAACAATTGTAATATCCAATAAATGAAATGCATTTATACAAAGACATTCAAAAGAAGATCCACCTTCCAGTCCTTGTCAATTTTTCAACAGGTTAATAGGAAAGTAGTAGGTACATCAACAGAGATAAGGAAAAAGGGTCAAGGAATGTGAAATAAAAAAAAGTAGCCCCTATAAACTAGGGAGGTAATATAAAAATGTCAGAAGTATGGGGAAAAGGGCTGTTGAGGGGGAGGTAAGATATGGGCAAAGAATTAAGAGGGGGAGCACTTAGTCAAATCACCACTGGTCGAAGGAATAGATAAGAGACTTAGTAACTATTTTTTTTAGTAGAGTAGGGAAAGGTTTGAAACCCATTTAGCTTTTTATTGCTGCCTGTGTCCCCGTGACAAATTTAGTTTCACTTCCTGTCTGGTGAAACTGTTGTACCCATCACAGTAAATAAGGAGAAATCTCTTTAATGCAGAGCTGGGCTTTTTTACTCCGCTAACCAAAGTAAATTTTTTAGCTTTAACCGATAAGAGCTTTAGAGATGTAGCCACTTACCAAATCTTCCTTTAAAGTGGTTGTAAAGGCAAAAGTTTTTTTTATCTTAATGCATTAATGCATTCTATGCATTAAGATAAAAAGCCTTGTGTGTGCAGTAGCCCCCCCACCCCTTAACTTTACCCGAGCCCATCTAGATCCAGTGATGTTGCAGTGTCTCGGCTGCCTGGGACTCCCCTTCTCATTGGCTGAGACAGCAGCGTGGCGCCATTGGCTCCCGCTGCTATCAATCAAAGTCAGTCAGCCAATGAGGAAAGAAAGGTGGCAGGTCCGGGTTCCATGTCTGAATGGACACAGGAAGCTGTGGCTCGGCTCGGGTGCCCCCATAGCAAGCTGCTTGCTGTGGGGGAGCTCAACAGGAGGGAGGGGCCAGAAGCACAGAAGAGGGACCCGAAAAGAGAAGGATCCAGGCTGATCTGTCCAAAACCACTACACAGAGCAGGTAAGTAAAAAATTTTTGTTATTTTTAACTAAAAAACAAATGAGACTTTAAGATCACTTTAAGGACTTTCCTTGCCCACTTTTATTAAAAGAAAGTTCAAAGAAACGCAAGAGTTAGGCCCCATGCACACGCAATGCTGTTAAACGCGCATTCAGAGGCAGTTGGACACTTTTTTTAACTGCCCCTGAACTCATTCAAGGTTATCCTATGTGTCCATGTACACAGTCTCATCTTTTGGCGTTTTTAGGCAGTTGCGTTTAACCTCGTTTTTCCAGAAGCAAAAAAATGGGTTCAGACGCAAAAGTTTTCCACGTTTCAGATGCCAAACATACCGCGTTTAGCCGCATTTGCGTTTATAATCGGTTTTAAAGGTGCCCTATTTTTTTTACATTAAAAATCTCAAAAATGATGGCAAATAATGAAAAAGCATTAAAAAATATTTTAAAAATTGTAATTGCTTGCAATGATTCATAGACCATTTATATACCCTAATGAGCCCAATCCAATACACCACTAGCATTGCTGTTATCCAAAGTATAATTGGAATTTGACCCATATGTTGTTGGATTTGAACAAGCAACTTGTGGCAGGTGATGTGGCAAGTGGACAATCCACAACTTGTGGCAGGTAATGTGGCAAGTGGACAATACACAACTTGTGGCAGGTGGCATGGCAAATAACAATCCAACTTGTGGCAGATGACGTGGCAAGTGAAGTGGCAGGTGACGTGGCAAGTGGACAATCCACAACTTGTGGCAGGTGAGGTGGCAAGTGGACAATCCACAACTTCTGGCAAGTGACGTGGCAGGTGATGTGGCAAGTGGACAATCCATAACTTGTGGCAGGTGACATGGCAAGTGACGTGGCAGGTGACGTGGCAAGTGATGTGGCAAGTGGACAATCCTAACTTGTGGCAGGTGACGTGGCAAGTGGACAATCCACAACTTATGGCAGATGATGTGGCAAGTGGACAATCCACAACTTGCGGCAGGTGACGTGGGAAATGACAATCCGCAACTTGTGGCAAGTGATGTGGCAAATGACAATCCCCAACTTGTGGCAGGTGACGTGTCAAGCGACATGCTAAATACAATTACACTGCTGTTCTCTAAGCTGCTGCTACTCACTCTGGTCCCACAAAATGGCTGAAAGAGTTAAATAATACTTTTTTTTGAGCTTGGGGAGGGTCTTGATGTTATCTTAACTAAACGCTTCTAGACGCAAACGCGGTAAAACGCGGCTAAACGCGGCAAAACAGGCATTTCTAAATGCCAGTTTCAGCTTTTAAAAACGGCGTCTTGTGTGCATGGGGCCTTATCCTTTCAGTGCTGCTGCTCTGGCCTTAGTCCTAAAGCTTGCAATGACTACAGTATAATGAAAATATTGAGCTGATGCAGGAGGCTAGTGTGAATGTAGCCTAAAGTACATATATGAAACATGGGTTTTTATAGCAGAAGTGTAAACTAGGCTATGGCAGTTTCACTTTTTTAAATGTAAAAGTGCAACCTATAGTTTGAATTACTAGTTCAATACCTATGATAATTAAGGATTAGGCAAAGTTCTAGTAAAAAAAAAAAATACTGCAATTTTTTTTGAACAGGAGGTGAAAATTTTACAGAAGCAATGGGGCTGATTTACTAAAGGAACAGAGACCATTCACTGAACTTAGTAAAGATGAAGCTATGTGCATGTGCTAGTAAAAATAATGTTTTTTTTTTATTATTACTTTTCTCACACATGATTAGGTATTCAAAGAACACTTGGACATTCAAAGGGACACAATTTCACTTTACCTAAACATTTTATTAAGAGAACAGCCCGTATTCCTATAGTAAATCAACCTTACCGCATACTTGAATCTCTGTTGAAAAACAAACCTCCCACCAGGACTTTACTAGCCATTTTTAAATGTATTAATACTTTATGTACATGAAATTTACTTGGTCTGTTGTTGAATGTTCATTTTTAAATAATAGTCATTTCTAGTTAATTACATTAGTGTGACTAAAAGCAATGAGAATCTTTTAATTATAGATTAGTGCACAGTGTTTGCTTCTGCCACATACATTTTCAAATTAGTTTACTTGCAGTGGACCTGAAAAACTGACAGAATGTGTATTTTTAGATTAGAAAATTGTGAATAGTCCTCACTTTTTCTGAATGTGTCAATAATTTTACATTATTTCTTTCCACTCTAAATACGAAAAACGTGGTATCGGCAAAGGTTTTGCTATGCCTGTGAGATACCCTTCCTAATACTAAGTTAGTATTATCAAAACAGAGACCAGATAGACTTGTTAAAAATTGTAAAAGACACTAGTATTTTAAACCACTTGAATAAAATCAATACAAGCCTACTTCCTCCTGCTGGTACTTGTTGTAGGTCATTCAACAAAATATGGGAAAAAGTAAATCTCAGTCACTGCAGAACTCACACTCCTTTAGAATTCATGGTAGCCTTTGCTTTTTGGTATCACCATTTTTTGTTTTTCACTGTGTGTATAACCATCACTATCTAAGATTTGTCAGTTTCCACTTTCGAGATCTGCAACTTCCCATTGTATAGACAGAGTCATCCTAGATAAGCCAGTGTATGCTTTATCCATGTGGTTGTCAGGGCTGGACTCAGCCCTTCCTTCACAAAGCTGGCCGCTCAGCTGTCGGCTAATTGCCAGCTCCTTTCTCTCCACAGTGACTCACCTGTTGATGATATCCTGCTCGTCAGTCCTGCCTACTTAAGCTGTCCAGCCCAGATGATCTCTACCTTCACCTTGGTCACATCTCTAGAGATGCTCTCCTTTGTTCCTGTTAAAGACTTACTTGGCTGACATTCCTTCTGAGTTTGTGGCTTCTTTTAAAAGGGTATTTAACGTTCCTGCATGCTCCACTTCTGCTGCCAAGTGCCTCATGTCCATCAAACAGAGTGTGAGAACTGTTGCCAATTATGCCATTGAATTCCATACTCTGGTAGCAGAGGTTGCTTGGAACAATGAGGACCTCATGGCTGCTTTTTCTCATGGTCTCTCGGATACCATTAAGGATGAGATAGCAGCCCGAGATATATCCACTGAGCTGGAGAGGTTGATCACGTTTGCCATCCTCATTGACTCCAGACTCAGAGAAAGACTTCCTTTTAAGGAACACTTGCAGAAGCCTCCTGTACATTTGCCTCGAAACTTTGCAGTCCGACCCTTCCCTCCCTCACCTCCCATGCCTCCTGGTACAGTACAGTACAGAGTCAGTCTGTGAAGATGAACCCATGCACTCGGGCTTCAGGTGTCTCTCTGCGCATGAGAGAACCCTTAGGAGGAGGGAGAGATTGTGCCTTTGTGATTGTGGCCAGGCAGGTCACTTTTTGAAGTCTTGTCTTACCCGTCCAGGGAACGTCTGAACCTTGAGGTCCTGTCATGGACAGACCTTAGGTAGCATTGTTTTATACCCAGTTATCCAGGAGGATAAGCCCCTGGTCTCGGTCACCCTTTCTTGGGCTGAGCCGTCCGTCGAGATACAGGCTCTAATCTACTCTTGGGCTGCAGGCCTGTTCATTGATGCTGCCTTTGTATCGAAGCACTCAATTCCACTGCAGCTGCGTGACACTCCACTTGCCATTGAGGCTCTTGACGGGAGACCTCTACAGCCTGCCCATGTGACTCATGAGACTGTTCCGTTGTCCATGGCCATAGGGGCTCTTCACCATGAGATAATCCAATTCCAAGTTATTTCCTCACCTAAGTTTACGCTGGTTATTGGTTATCCTTGGTTACAGAGGCACAACCCCTCTTTTCATTGGCTCCATGCTGAGGTACTCTCTTGGTCGCCACAATGCAGTAAGTCATGTTTCCAGAAGGTAGCTAAGGTTCTGTGCACCTCTTTACTCTCCTCACTGCCAGAGGAGTACCGCGATTTTAGCGGTGTCTTTGACAAAGGTCAAGCCGGTAGTTTTCCGTCCACACCAGTCGTATGATTGCGCAATTGACCTTCAACCTAGTGCCATACCCCCTCATGGCCGGGTTTAACCTTTGTCGGTCTTTGAGGATAGGGCCACGGAGGAGTATGTTACAGACGCACTTTCCTGAGGTTTCACCTGCAAATCCTCATCTCCTGCTGGTGCTGGTTTCTTCTTTGTGAAGAAGAAGAGTGGTGAACTGAGACCTTGTATTGATTATAGGGGTCTCAATCGTTTCACGATTAAGAATGCCTATCCAATTCTGTTGATTACAGAGTTATTTGACTGCCTCAAGGGAGCAACGGTTTTCACAAAGCTTGATTTGAGAGGGGCATACAATTTTGTGAGGATTAAGGAGGGCGATGAGTGGAAAACTGCGTTTAATACCAGAACAGGCCATTATGAGTACCTCATAATGCCTTTTGGCCTTTGTAACGCCCCAGCAGTTTTCCAGGAATTTATTAACAATAGCCTCTGAGATCTGTTGCAGTTATGTGTGGTGATTTATCTCAACGATAATTCTTGCAGCTCAGGTCCATGCTCCTCCTGAGATATAAAGAGAAAAACACATGTGGGAGAGACGCATGCGCTGCACACCCCGAAACAATAATAGTAAAAAATGGACAGTTTCCCCGGTGGGGCTTTAGACATCAAAATCTTGATATTCAGAAATAATAAAAAAAATGTATAACCAGTAAGTGCTTTTATTGAACCATGAACAATTGTAATGCTATAATTCAATTGGCATTACAACATAGAGCACTGGCCAAGTAGTACAATACATATTCCACAATATAAAGTCGACACATCTTTACACAAAATTATATACAGTCATACATTTCCGGGCTGTTGACGGTATAAATCCCCGACGCGTTTCGACCTGTGTACGGTCATCATCAGGGGGATAGTTGGTTCTATAAAATACATTGAATATCTTCAAAATTTAAGAACATGTCATCATAAATCTCATTGTAAGGTTAAAAGTGGTAGTATATTTACCGCTGAAAAGTAGAGGGAATAATCCTTTGGCAAGTAAAAGCCGTAAATGGATCCGGGGGGCCCCCATATTCGCCCCTGTCTCCCCAGAGCGCATGAGTCCAGCCCAAGGGGCTTACAAGGAGCCACATAGACGCCCTCCAGGGGAAGGAGAAGTCAGCACCTGCGACAAATACCCAATCAGTCAAAATGATTCTCAGCACATTGGCAAAAGTATGAAGTGTATGGGCTAACTGCAATCCTAGTGATCAATATATATTGATCTGGTGTCCTAAGGTTTCATGATTATAATTAATTATATAGAAAGTGGCACAACCATAAAAGAAATGGTTGTATAGTTATAGGGTTGTTTGAGTGGTGTGGTGTGTAAACACAGGTGAGTGGGAAGTGATATGTGGTACAAGGAATATGAAAAACCCTTTGAGTGATAAAGTAAAATTAAATGGATGGCCAGCACAATGCTGACTACAGTGCCATGTCCAGGTGAATGAAATGAGTGTGTAGTGTCAGCCAACACATGGTGGAATAAAAGTGAAAAACAAATCAAAAGGAGAGTGTGTGAATGAGTAAAACCAAATGAAACAATCAAAAACATGTGTGGAAGATCTAAACTGATTATAGGAATAAAAGTATGAGTGTAGTGTTGTAATATCAGAGTAGTAAGGGTATATGTATAGTATAATAATTTACCTTGTGCCACAGTGTGGCTGATGTAGTAGAGTTTGACTTGTATGAACCAAATTGCAATGGAGCAAAAAAGGTAAAAGGCTGGAGCCAAAAAAAAAAGGATTTGTGCAGTGCCATCCATTACGGTCTGCGTGGAGTCATAATAAGACTCACAGGCAGCCGATCATGGATATATGCCTAAAGTAGGCAATTAATTGAGTAGGCACAGGTGCTGATCTCCTCCCCCCCCAGAGTAAGCAGCCCACATGTGGCTCCCCCGGCATCCCTGTAGGCGAAAAAAAAAAAAAAAACCCCGGCAGCTGCCGTCAACTCCGCCGCAAACCGCGAGATGTCGCGGCGCCGTGCACATGCCAAAGTAACTCGCACATGCGCACCTCGCCGCGGCTCATCCGGAGGTGATCAAGGGATGCCGCCGGCAGAGTGAAGCTCACGTCGGCGGACGATGAATACAAACGTCCGTCAATCAGAGCATGGGGGGGAGAGCTCAGATCCTGCATCACCCCCACATTCTCACCCTGCCGGGAAGCCTTCAATTGGACCAGGACTCACCTCCATGAAGCCGACAGGGGCGGCAGAGGTCCACCATGATCCATGACGGCCATAATCTAAAGTACATATGTAAATGCAGTAGGCACTAAATTGTAGATGATAAGGTGATCATTGAATTTATGCAGGAGCTGAGTGATAGCTCACTGACCCTAGATCCTAACATGTATATTTACAGAGCAGGTGTTAGTTAAACATATGATCTACTGCAATGCAGGAGTCATGCTCCTCCTGAGAAACCTTGTGACTGCTGCTTTGTCCCAGAGAGTCTCTGTACTGCCATGCTCCAGACTTACCATTCTCTCAAGGCTGCTGGCCACCCTGGGAAGAATCAACTCTTTTCAGCCATTTCCCAACAATTCTGGTGGCCTAGTCTACGTGCTGATGTAACCGCCTTCATAGCTGCCTGTTCCCTGTGTGCTCAGAGTAAGACTCCACGACACCTCTCAGTGGGCCTCCTACAACCCATACCGAATGGAGAGAGGCCCTGGACCCACCTGTCTATGGATTTCATTGTGGATTTACCCAACTCCCAGGGCAACACAGTTATCCTTATGGTGGTTGACCGATTCTCAAAAATGTCCCATTATATTCCACTTAAGAAGTTGCCCACTTCTAAGGAACTGCCTTCCATTTTTGCTCTGGAGATCTTTTGCTTACATGGACTACCCAAGGAGATTGTCTCGAACAGGGGTAGTCAGTTTGTACGAACTATAAAAGGCAAAAAAGGAATCCTACATTATTGGTTAGTGAACCATAAAGGTGAACTGACCCACCGATTCACCCTTAGGGTGGTATATCTCCCAGAAAGCGTGCAGCCTACAACAAAAAGGGGGGGTTAAAAGGTAACCCTAAGAAACAATCAAGGGAGATCAGCCACGGTATATGAATTAATTAATAGAAGCTTTATTGGTGAAGTACAAAATTATTGACAGTGTTCCAATCCAGGCGGAATAACTCTACCCTGGTTGGATAATGTAATTTGCAAAAAATTAATGAATCACTAATCATAACAACTGGTCATATCTCTTACCGTGGGCAGAGTTTGCTCACAATAGTGCCTTGAATTCTGCTTCCCGATTGTCCCCATTTATGGCGAACTATGGTTTCCAACCCTCCATGTTGCCTGACTCGTTTGTTCCAAAGAGTATTCCTGCATTAGAGGAGCATCTCCGTGGTCTTCGTTCCACTTGGGCACAAGTCCAGGAGGCTTTGCGACATGCTAATGATAAGTACAGACTCCATGCTGACCGCAGACGCCTGCCTGTGCCTTTCTATCAGGTTGGGGACAGGGTCTGGCTGTCATCTCGCAACCTCTGACTTCATGTTCCCTCTCTAAAGTTCCCACCTTGGTTTATTGGGCCTTTCTGTATTCTTCACAGGATTAACCCAGTGGCTTATGCATTAGCCCTTCCTAATATGCATATCTCAAATGTATTTCATGTCTCCTTATTAAAACCTTTAATCTGCAACCGCTTTACCACCTTGGCGACTCGTCTTCACCCTGTACAGGTTGAGAACCATGAGGAGTATGAAGTACAGTCCATTGTTGACACCCGTAGGTTCCGTGGGTGCATAAAGTACCTGGTGCATTGGAAAGGGTACGGTCTGGAGAAACGCTCTTGGGTCTCATCCTCAGATGTACATGCACCTGTCCTCCTCCGTGACTTCCATAGACATTTTCCCCTCAAGTCTGGTGGTCCTCTGAGGGGGAGAGGTCATTGAGGAGGGGGTACTGTCAGGGTTGGGCTCAGCCCTTCCTTCTCAAAGCTGGCCGCTCAGCTGTCGGCTAATTCCATAGGTTGGACTTGATGGACTTGTGTCTTTTTTCAACCTCACCTACTATGTAACTATGTAATTGCCAGCTCCTTTCTCTCCACAGTGACTCACCTGTTGGTGATATTCTGCTCCTCAGTCCTGCCTACTTAAGCCGTCCAGCCCAGATGATCTCTGCCTTCACCTTGGTCACATCTCTAGAGAGGCTATCCTGTGTTCCTGTTAAAGACTTGCTTGGCTAACATTCCTTCTGGCTCCAGATCCTGCTTGCTGTTCTACTAAGCTCATCTCTGGCTCCCTGACATTTTAGCTTGTCTGACTATCCGTTCTGGTTCCCAAACTCTGGTTATGTTTTGACTATGTTTACCTTTTTATTATTATTATTAAACAAGTGTGATTTAACTATACTTCTGTCTCAGTCTGATTCATGGCTTCTGACAGTTGTATTGAAAACTCCATCTGAGATCTCCTAGATCTCGCAGTGTGTTTGTGATGTAGACAGCATATCCATGATCTGCCAGTTTACACTTTCTCGCTGTGGTATAAACAGCTCCACCTGAAATTTGCCAGTTTCCACTATAGGCTTTTTGTATGGATGCCACAATCTGAGATCTGTCAGCTCCCACTATGTGTTTTGGTATTGACAGCCTCATTTAAAATCTGCCAGTTCACACTTTGTCTTTTTGGTATTGAAAACATCACATAGACAGCATAGTCTGAGATCTTGGAGTTACTACTGTGTGCTTCCACTATAGAAAGCTCCATCAGGGTTTTTCCAGTTCCTATTTTACCCTTTTGGTATAGACAGCTCCATCTGAAATCTGCAAGTTTCCACTGTGGGCTTGTTGTATAGACAGCACCATCAGAGATATTCTTGTTAACTCTTTGTGCTTGTGGTATAAACACATTTGAGATTACTCAGTTCTAACTGTATTCTTGTTTCATGGGCATCACCATCTGATATCTGCCAGTCAACACTGCATACTTGTGGTATAGACAGCACTGTGTGCTTTTGGTATTGACAGCCCCATCAAAGATCTGCCAGTTCACCCTTTATTCTTGTGCTATGCATAGTGCCAGCTACGATCTGACACTTTCCACTGTTGTTTAGATGTCAGAAGCCATTTTCTGGCTTCTGCGTGCATATACTTTCTCCTTGAGAGTTCCCTGTTTTGTCTTAAACCCTAAGGTGTTTTATAAAGTAAACTGCAACCAGAATGTACATGTTTATGTTTTTTTTTTCCTCCCCTTCCTGCCTCTGTAGAGGAAGGCACGTGTATTGGAAATGGACAACATTACAATGCAATCTCTAGTTGCAGGTTCCTTATTAGAGCACCCAGGATTTCTGGCTGTCAGGGTGCTCTGCAAAGAAGATATATCCATGTATAAGCACATGGAGTTGCCTACTACCAAGAAAAGGAGACAGCTTACGAATCCCAAATCACCCCACAGGTATCTTTTATGTTCAAAGAATTTCTAAGAGGATAATAATATCTTTGTATTATTCTGTAAATGGTTTGCTTATTTTAAGTATTATTCAGTTCTTGAACAAGTTAGAATGTTTACATATTTAATACTAAAAAGAATGTGCAACAGTTTTAATTTTCTTATTGACGAGCACTGTAAAAATAACATTTTCAGTCAGGTAAATATAAAATATTAAATATGAATATTTTGCATTCTTCTTTTGGACCAGCAAGTGGAGCTTTAATCTCCTTCTAATGTTTGTAGGCTGTGAGTTTGCTTTATTGCTATAAAGCATGTTGTTTAAACAAGTGAATTAGTCATAGCACTGACTACTAACAGTTACCCCTATCAAACTGCTCAATATGAAGTTTCAGTCAGGCAAACTACAGTGTCAAAGCAGGCAACATTTGCTGTCTTGTCCCTTTAGCTAATCCTTGATGCTCTGGAAACCCTTTGTTGTGTATTAAATGTGAAAATTATCAAATCAACAGTTAAAAAATGTATAAACCTAAAAATAAAGTTGTCCAAGACCATTGCAGTTTCCCTTTAAAAATCTTATGTATGTCTCATTTAAACCAAATCTATTTAAAGCACACAGCCTGTGTGTGGTGGTAAAATATTAAGTAAGCTTTTGTTTTCTATGTTAGAAGTTTACAGTCTGGATTAAATAATTATTTAATGCAAATACTTTGGACTCAGCTTTGCTAGGCTTTAGGCTTGGCTGGACATGTGCTTTTACTGATAAAGAAATTGCTATAGCTTGTTTTTGATGATGATGCAGAGCAAATTAAATATTTCCACAAATGCCAGCAATACGTTGTCTGTTTAAAGATTGATTGAATTTGCTGGTGCTACCATTAGATAGCTATGTATTGCAATTTCTGGTCAGTGATGCCTTCAATTTGCTTAATATAGTAAAACAGGGGGGTGAATGTTTAAGTTAATCCAAAAGGAAATGTGAGTCTTTTTTGGTTTTCATGAAAATATATTCAGCATGAAGGGAAACAAAATGTGCAACCAATGGGCTATGTTTATTTTTTAGGATTTATTCAATGCACAATGTAGAAAAAAGTGCAGTAATCTATAACAACAAGACCAGATAAACTTTACTAGGCAGACCAGTACAAGATGAGTTCTGACTGATTGCTTTTAGTATTGCACTCTACCATTTGCAGCTTGTAATGCATCAATATCATATATAATATGTCCTTATATTTGCAACTGGGCTTTTAATAACTACTTTATAGTACTCCATAAAACTATACTATTTTTCATTAAAAAAAGGTGGAAACTGCAATAAAAAACATAAGTTATGAAAAATAACAAATCAATGTGAAAGAAACTTTCAAATGAATGATATGATAACCATTTGAACAAACAGAATTAGCCTTGTAAATTTAAAGTTCCAGTCTACACAATACTGTACTAGCATTTCAGTTTTGACTTAATGCTTTCCCTCCTTCTTGCCTTCCAATGTTCCCTGTAAAGATGGACAAGTTAAAGCTCTTATGCCCCATACACATGGTCGGACATTGATCGGACATTCCGACAACAAAATCCATGGATTTTTTCCAACGGATGTTGGCTCAAACTTGTTTTGCATACACACGGTCACACAAAGTTGTCAGAATTTCCGATCGCCAAGAACGCGGTGACGTACACCACGTATGATGAGACTAGAAAAGGCCAGTTCAGAACCAAGCGCGGCACCTCGTAGAGTTCGTGCTGTGCGGGGGCTTGGTGTTGGGGTCCTTACCTTGACACAAGTCCAGTCCATGAACAGGGTGGGGAGGAGTTCATGGACCAAGAATTGGTTGCTCCAGCGTGACCAGTTCTGTCATATGCCTTTGCTCCGTGAGATCCGTATCCGGACCCCGTATTTCACCTTTTGTTGGCTTTGCTGACCCCCTATATCAGCAGGCAGGATACCTGTATGAGGCAAGCCATCACTCCGGAGCAGAGGCTCGTCGCCACCCTGCGGTACTTGGTGACGGGGAGAAGCCTGCAGGACCTCAAGTTCTCGACAGGCATCTCCCCCCAGGCTCTGGGGATCATTATCCCAGAGACCTGTTCTGCTATCATCCAGATCCTGCAAAAGGATTATATTAAGGTAAGATTTATCCTTTAACATCACATTTTATTGTATTTAATGTTTGATAATATATTGTATTTCTTTCCTCATTCCCTAATTACCATGATTGTAATATGCTGTGAATGTCCCCTTTGTCCTCATGCATGCTGGATTTTTATGTAATTATTTTTTTTGTCCTTCATACGTATTTGCCTTTACTTACCTCCCCAGCATGGTCTCCTGGCCCTATATTCACCTCATGTAGTCACTTAACAATGTATTTTGTCAGCTCCATAGTAGTGCTTTACCCTAAATACCCCCTAAAATGTGTAAAAATGTGATTTGTGCTTTAAATTCAGGCAGAGTGCCCGAGGCTTTATTCTTTGGGTCCTCAAATCATTTGGAACCTCCCTCCCCCCAACTGCTAAGTCAGCTGATACCAATTCTCTATCTATCGTCAATCATCTATCTGCTGACTTTGCCAAACCCATACACACTATACCCATCTCTTTTGTGGTCAGATGTATGGATGAATTCCCCAAAGCATGTAGTGCAAGGGCCTGCCTGTATACTTTCAAATGGTACTGTTTCAAGTTTTTGTATACTATTATTTTCTTGATAGGTAATAGCAGAATGTCCAAATGTGCTAAAATGTGTACAGTGTGTATTTATATCTTTGTATTATGACACTTCTTACCTGTCCAGTGGGCTGTCAATAGTGTAAGTAAGGTGGGGCTGGCCAAAGTAATACACATTATTTAGGCATTCATCTCTCAATGAAGTGGAGAGGGTTACCTGTCCAAGAGCTCCCCCCTAAAATGTTAGAAATGGCCCATGAGAGGGTGGGGGGAGGGGGAATCTGATAGGTGGACCTTATACCTTGGTCTTTCCAAACTCTATAAAATAAATGTTATACTGATATTGGCCAAGAATGTTTGTGTCTAATCTGCTTTCCCTGTTTAGGTGCAAAATGATTCATTTTTTTTTCTTGACTCCACAGTTTCCTTCCAACCCACAGAATTGGCAGACTGTGGCCTCCCACTTTGCCCAGCGGTGGGACTTTCCTAACTGCGGAGGGGCAATTGATGGGAAACACGTCCATATCGTCCTACCACCCAACTCAGGGTCATACTATTATAATTATAAGGGGTTCAATAGTATTGTGATGTTGGCAGTGGTGTCAGCTACTTACGAATTCCTGTATGTGGACATGGGTAAGAATGGTGGAGTTATTGCCCAGATGGAGTTCTACAGGCATCTCCAGAATGGTAGCTTGGACTTGCCACCTCCAGAAGACAATGTGGAAGGACTCCCATTTGCCTTCGTTGCTGATGAAGCGTTTGCACTGGGGGACCATCTTATGCAGCCATTCCTGATGAGGACCCTCACCCCGGACCAGAGGGTTTTTAATTACATGGCCAGCCGGTTCCGCCTATTTCTTACACTCATACACATGGCGGAGTGCAAACTGAATCATATTATCCTGGCGTGCTGTGTTCTACACAACTATTTATGGCAAAATTCTGCCAACTATACTGGCTCAGTTGGGCCTGAGGCCGGAATTCATAATGAACCAACACTGACGGCGCTTGAAAGTGCCCGTCCTGGCTTGCCCCCCCTGAGTACCTGTGAGGTCCGTCTAAGATACCTTGATTACTTTGATTACTTTGCGGGTAGAGGGGCCATCAGTATGCCAGACAATGTCTGAAACATTTTTTAAATAAAAAATCATTTGAACTACTAAAATCTTTGGTGACATTTACTACTTGTGTTTCTTTTAACTGACCCTGACAGAAATGTGGTGAGTCCTGAAAATGGCGTGATTGTGTAACATTACAAAGCACCGTTGGGTGTTATTTACTAAAGACAAAGACACTTTGCAATACAAGTGCACTTGAAACTGCACTTGTTATGCAAAGTGGATTTTCCCTTAAGAAATAACCCCCATTGTCACAGAAAACACCAATTTGAGCACAACAAAATTTTTGGAGCTTTCAAACAATAATCCACACATTCTTGAGTATCAATCTTTTTAATACCAGCACAATCACATGTGCATTTATAAAAGGTTTTTAAAACAAACCAACATGTTTGTTGTATAACAATTTTTGGGGTCACATTAATAAAAGTAGAAATGTCCATTTAAGATAAAACAGGCATGTTTAAAACCAACAAGAAAGACACAAATCTTGAACTTACAAAGTTCAACTTTTCAAGAAATTGAAGGCAATATCAGACATGAGTATTTATAAACTGTGTTTGATATTGCGTTCAGATGGGGTGAAGTCACCCCTGGAAAAGCCAAATTTTGAAGATGCACACAAATTGGTGAATGTCAACATGTGCTAGCTGCCATCACGGGGGATCAAGGGATGTGTTTTGGGGGTGCAACCCCTTCCTCCCATCTACTTTGTTATTGAGGAAGGGGTTGCACCCCCAAAACATGTCCATTGATCTCCCGTGTTGGCAGATAGCACATGTCGACACACTGTGTGCATCTTCAAAATTTGGCTTTTCGAGAATATGTCAAAAAATGTTTGAAATTTTTAGAGCCCAAAAAGCACAAAAAAGGGAAGGGATTTGGAGGGGTTTTAAACTCTCCCTAAAACATCAATGATGTTCTTCATTTTTTTTTTAACATCATTGATGTTTTTCTGGATGTTTTCCAAGTCCCTATTACACCCCATGATCTCCCCGATCAGGATCTGTGCACTTTCAGAGGTGAAATGATCTGGATCCACAACATCACGATCACCTAAAAAGATAGAAACAAAAACACACCATGTATTATAAACATGCCGGCATCCATCTCTTACCTGAGCCTGTGGTCGCAGACAGTCACCTGTTGTGGTGACAATTTCCACCACATCTCCTCTCCTTCCTCCTCATCCTCCTGTTGTCTTTGGTGGGTCTCCACTTCTTCCTGAGGTGGGGGGTCTGTTGTCTCCTCGGATGAGAGGTGTCCTCCGAGTCTTTTATTCCCTATGTAAAAAAAAATAGGTATACTTAGCACACAGATATTTGATGGCAGAAATAGGAATATGAAACATTGCTTGGAAGTGGGGTACAATTGTCTATTTTGGCAGAGTTCCAAGATTAAGACTTTTTTTGTCCTTTGTCAAGCTTGAATACTTACCTGTTTTTTACAAGCTTTACAGATGGAGTCACCCCTATAGTACACACTGGAGCACCTGTGTAGGACCCCCTAATAAAAAGGGTGTTCTTGTGTCCCACACTAGTGTTTCAGCGTCCAGATGTGAAAACTGCTGCTGAGTGTCCTCTCCTTACCCAGAATCTAGTTTGCATTTCATTCTAGTTACAAACCCATCTACACAACCAAATTATTTTAAGAGAAGTAGGCCATAAAAAATCTATTCAAATTCATATGGCCAAAAAAAGTTTTTTTTCTAGGCCGAACGAACAATGTGCTCATGAACATGAAAGTTGCCATTTTAAACTGTACAACAGTTAAGAAAAGCACATGGAGCAGCACGAACGTAATAAAAATAAAGAATAGGAACACAGCACAACTACTTACTTTTTTGCAGCACTCTCCTGATCTTTCTGTACTGCTCGTGCTCCCTTAATTTCAGGTCCAACCACCGCTTCCTGAGCTGATCCTTGGATCGTCGTACCCCAAAATTCCGGTGCAGACTCTTGACTACTTTCGCCATGATCTTGGCCTTTCTGACATTGGGGTTGGGGTAAGGTCCATACTTCCTGTTATAGTCGGCCTTCTTCAGGATGTCATCCATCTCCAACATCTCCCCAAAGGCCATATTTGATGCCTTAAATCTTCTCCTCCAGGATCGGGACATTTCAGGTTCCGGGCTTTCCTCCTCCTCCTCCTCGTTGCTGTAATTAGCACGCACCTGCTGTGTCTCCGCCATGTGCTCTTCCCCCACTGCTCCGAACGAGAAGGGGAATAGACTAGAAAGAATGTCAGGGGCGGGCAGAGTTTCACGCATGCGCAGTGTATATAAAGTGTAACACGTGTGCGTAGTACGTACAATCTGTGAGTGGAAGAAGGAGTATCGGAGGCACCGATCGTGATAACGAAGGTAAGATCTAAACTTGGGCCTATACAGCTTCTAGATTGAGGCCTATATTGTAACAAGATTAGGAGAGTTTCGCCTGACATTAGGGTTTGTCTTGTCTTGTGTCTTGCAGATAAAATGGATGGTTTCAATGACCACAACTTCCTCCCCCTGTTCATAGACAAGTATGGAGACATGGAGCTGCCCTCTCTGTGGCAGGTGAAACATCCACACCACATTATAATCATAAACAAAAGAGGCAGACAGCGCTGGAGAAACTGCTGGAGTTGGTGAAGCCGGTGGTCCCCACGGTAACCATCCCCTATTTAAAAGCCAAAATTGGTGGCCTGAGGAGCACTTATCTTAGGGAGAGCAAGAAGGTCACAGATTCCCAGAGATCCGGAGCTGCAGCAGATGACGTTTATGTCCCCAGGCTGTGGTACTATGAGAGACTGCGATTTCTGTCAGACCAGACTGAAGTCAGGGAATCCCTCTCAACCCTTCCTTCCACTCTTCCTTCCACCCCAGCTGAGGCTTCCGATGTCCAACCTGGGACTTCCAGCCAGGAAGAAGTGGAGGAGCCCAGCTGGAGCCAGGTATAGCATTGTTCTACAGATTTCTGGTCAATAAATAAATCATGTTTATTAGATGTTATTATTGATCACTAATTGCTGATTTAATAAAGTGTTTTACATATCAATAGACAGTAGTGGGCAAAAATAATTGGGACAAGAATGAAAAATGCTGGGCTCAGAATGATCATCTGTTATATTTGTTAACATTCAATTTGCAACAATCATGAGGTGAAAATTGTGTGTGATTGATGAATAAAAAAACTAAAACTATGTCCCTTTTTCATACACAGGAAGACCTCAGCCAGGACGAGGCTGTGGAATGTGCCACACAGGAGGAGGCTGTAGAATGTTGCAGCCAGGAGGAGGTGGGGGTTAGTGGTAGCCAGGAGGAGGCGGGGCTAAGTGGCAGCCAAGGGAAGCCTGGGCCCAGTAGGAGCCTGACAGAATCGCAGGTTCCTCCCCTCCGTCTTCCAAACAAAAGACCCAGGAAGGGGAGTCACGTGCAGGATTCAACACTCAGGCTGATTCAGGAGGCTTCTGCGTCCCTCAAAGCCACCCCCACTCCTGAAGAGGCCTTTGCCTGCATGGCTGCCACAAAACTGCAGGGCATGCAGGAGGGCCAACACCTCCTGTGTGAGGACCTTCTTTATAAAGTCTTAACTAAGGGGGTGAGATGCGAAATCACACCCAATACCCACCTGAGTGAGTTGGACCATCCTCCTCCTGCCACAACTCCACCACCATAGCCACAGCGTGGAAGGAAGTGTGGAAGGAAGACCAGAGAGTGATGACCTGGGTTCAGTCTGGTTTGACAAAAGATACAGGCTCTTGTATGACCACCAATTTTGCCATGAAATAATTAATTTGTGCCCTGAGGGCCAAAGGCTTCACCAATTTCTGCTGTTTCTCCAGCGTTGCGTTGCCTACCTCTTTGTTTGGTATGAGCCCTTAATAAAGGAATTTTTATTTTAATTATACTCGCCTATGTGTGTTTTCCTTCAAAAAGGACAGTTTGTTTGTGAGGAGGCAGGTACATTTCAAAAATACAATGTGAAATTAACAAGAGACACCAACAACAACCAATCCCCTTGAGATTAAAGATTAAATAATACCAGATAATAATGGTGTTGTGGTAACTTGACACACAAAACACACACAAAAATATTCAGGATCTAAAATAAAAAAAAAATTAACAACAAGATCAGGCTTAAAAACAATACAAACCAAAAAAAAATATATATATATATTTTCCGATGTAACAAATCTAAATATAGTGATGAAATCACGATAAATAATAAAGAAAGAAGTTTGTGAGAAGTCTGTGTGAATATGAGCAGCAAAAATACTTCATTCTTCTAGCATTATAAAGAAGAACAGAGTGCGCTGTATTAAACAATTTTAAACATTGCAGCCTGACGAAAGTGCTATATCCATTCCGAATGCTAATTTTACCAGACCGAGCTGTTCCGTTTTGGAATTTCTTCTAAGCATGCATGGCACTTTGTGCGTTGGAATTGGCCACACACGGTCGGAATTGACGCGATCGGATTTTGTTGTCGGAAAATTTTATAGCCTGCTCTCAAACTTTGTGTGTCGGAAAATCCGATGGAAAATGTCCGATGGAGCCCACACACGGTCGGAATTTCCGACAACAAGCTCCGACCGCACATTTTCCGTCGGAAAGTCCGACTGTGTGTACGGGGCATTAAGGTGACTAGCAAATGTAGAGTGCTGTGACTACTGGCACATTTTGTTAATGCTGCACAGTACCCACTATCCCTTGCCACTGCCAATATACTGTCCCTTAGATTTTCATGATCACTTTGATACTGTCCTTTATATCTACACAACAGCTTTACAACCACTACATGTTGTCCTTGACCACTCCTGTGTATTCTGTCCCCCAGGAGTAGTAAATGTTTAGAACCTCTGTCACTTTTCTATTAGTCTCTGTTTCCTTCTTAATACAGATCCCTTGTTGCTTCCTGCCCTAGTGACCCCTTGTAACAATCTCACACCCCAAAAGCCTTCTTTTAAAAATGTGATGTTTTGCTGTTTGTGTCAGTATTGGAGAAATTGCTCTTGATTGATTCCTGTCTCCTGAGGAGAAATCTCCTCAAAAGGGACACATACAGCACTAAAATCCTGATAGAGGTTTTACCTTTTCACTCCTCACTATTAAAATTTAAAAAAAATTGGGATGAAGTTTGACTTTAGAGTGACTCTGTCACCAGAATAAAAACTTGAACCATAGACTACAGAGAGGGAACAAATATGCAACACTCCCAGAAGGGTCACATGCTAAACATTCTTTAGCCACTGTAGCCCTTCAAGGAAATTAAATCCAGCGACATGGTACATTATGGCTACAAGGTTAATAATATTTTATTTATTGGGAGCCATTGGGTTCAAGTTTTATGCTGAAGACATGGTCGCTTTAACCCACATTTTCCACCCCTAACATATTTTCAGTTCCTATGCATGTTCCTCCTAACAACTGATTGCCCCCCCATAGTTTGTGCTTCAACCCTCATTTGCTCTTTTTATCTCAATATTTAGACCTCACACTTTGCAGAGCTTTCATATGCATTAAAAAGCACACACAGAAAATGGAAGTATGCTACAATCTCTTATATTTTGTAAATTCTTATAAGATCTCTGAACCTTCTGCCTAGAAGAGCTGTTATGAAAATGAACTCACCCTCTATTTGCTTATTTTACACAACAGATAAAGTACCATGATGACTTACATGGCTGGGTGGGGTACAGCCAGGAATAATAGGAAAAACATCTCACTACATTAATCACTAAGAAACATAAATATTTATGAAGTCAGTTGGAGATCCATCCAATTACTACTGAGAAATCAGTTTTGAAATAGGCTTAAAAAAAAGAAAATTCTTAAATTATTTAAAAAAGTAAATTTAAGTTTATACTAATATGTTTATTTTTCTCTTTTACCACAGGAGTCAAAACATTTCTCAGTCACCAAGACAACCAAGTAAACCACCTGATCCAGGGCCAACTGGTCTAAGTAAAAGTAGGACGGTAGATGCTTTCAAAACAGAAACGAGAACACAACCACCTGGTCGAAGTCCTTCAACTCTGAGTTTGAAAGAGCCTAGAACTAGGCCCGATACAAAAGAGGAACAGAAGACTGGGATGATGAGTGGTTTTCTCTCAGACAGTAATCCAATAAGCATGGTCTCCTCTGTAGTTACCAAATTTAATCCATTTGAGACAAAGCCTGATTCTGCTGCCCACAATGAAGATTTAGTTAAGAAACAAAAGGAAAGAGAGCATGAAAATAAGGAGCACCTTATAGGAATTAATAAACCTGGACCTCAACCACAGAGGTCACCGGTACATGGGCCACAACCTCAAGGAATTGCTAAACCCACAATAGCTGCTCAAGAGCACCCAACTAAATCTACACAACAGCAGTCTGAGATAAAAATAGCATCTTCACAACAGAGTCCTGCAAGGACGTCAACACGGGTGTCAGATGCCACAAAATCACTTTCACACACTTCTATCCTCAAAGAACCTTTGCCTGAAACTGTAAAGCCTATGAAACCTTTAGTTCAAGAGCCAAAACATTCTACCTCATTGTCCCAAGTACAAGGATCTAAAAGAGAACCAGAGATGCAGGATCATTCTGCTAAAACATCATGTCAAACTATAGAAAAGCAGAGTTTTCAACAATCAGAGCTTTCTAAACAATCTACTGATATGTCAAAAATGTCACAACAGATGTCAGAACATGAAAAGCAACCTACACAGACTCATGGTACTGCCAAACCAAGTGCACCACAATCTGGGCCTGTAAAACCACAGCCACATCCAGTGGTTGCTGCTTCAAGTACTCAGCAGCAGGCAACGTCTGTGAAACAAACTCCACATCAGACAGGTCTTCTGAAACAAAGTCCTGTGACACAGCAACAAAAACAGCAAACACCACCTATGTCAACAATTAAACAAATGACCCAGAAGCCAGAACCTATCACTAAAAAGCCTGCCCTAGTAAAAGAACAACCACCACATACAGAGGTTTCTGAGATGAATTCAGAATCTAAGAGACCACAGGACAACAAAATGCAGATGTCCAAGACAGAAGCAAAGCACGTTTGTCCTCTTTGTAAGACAACTGAACTCTTGTTGAGCTGTAAAGAAAAGCCTAATTTTAATACTTGCACCCATTGTAAAACTGTTGTATGCAGCTTATGTGGTTTCAATCCTAATCCACATATAACTGAGGTAAGTGATTATCCAGGTGTTCTTAATAGATACATGCATGTAAAGGAAATATATCTATATATATCTATATTTATATAGATATATATATATATCTATATGTATCTAGATATATCTATATATCTATCTATAGATAGATAGATAGTATCTAATAAGTATATATGAGATTGGGGATCTCTGTGGGGTAGGTTTAAATAGGAATTGACATACCAGTATGTTTTTAAGTTTTGTATAATAGATAATTCTTTGTGGGAACATGCCTGTTGTTAATATTCTTGCTATTTTGAAATATTATTGCTCATTTGTATACTTACCCCACTACTGCATGTATTTTACATAGCTACTGCTCATACAGTTTATAAACAGAAGTTGCTGGAAAAAGGTTAGGGAAAAAAGAGGCACTGTATATGAATATAAACAGTGTCTTTGTTTAGTTGTAATCACTAGAATGTTTTTTTATGAAAATCTCAACATGGGTTCTATGCTCCTCCATCATCGTTCATATCATTGTCCACTAATACACCACTGGTTGATGGTTCCTGTAAACAGTGTATCAGGGTGTACCTATGACAGGCATAGAGGTGCATCTTCCCTGCTTCTCCCAGCAATTGTTGCTGCTAAGAGAACTTTGCAAACTATGGGATGATGCCACAGGGTCAAAAAGTGAAATATCTAAGAAAAAGGAGAATGGTAAGTACATTGCTGTTAAGTACATTTATGTTTGAACTAAGTTTTTACCTCAGAGGTCTGTGAAGGACCCAAGTCAACCATTTGCCTAATGCTAATACAATTAAGGTTAATATATGTGCACAATGCCAACTCTTCAACATCTGAATTGCTTTTCTGAAATCATGTG
The DNA here is from genome assembly GCF_042186555.1 of Aquarana catesbeiana. Lineage (NCBI taxonomy): Eukaryota > Metazoa > Chordata > Amphibia > Anura > Ranidae > Aquarana > Aquarana catesbeiana. Next base: position 177,874,951 of record NC_133326.1, read on the forward strand.
ACTTTTGATACTCAAATAAATAATTATCAGCTGGCCAGTTAAAACCTAGAAATCCACAAAAAAATAAATTTTAGTTAATTAAATTAGCTGCAAACTATACATTTTAACCTGCAGAAAGCTTTTTAACTAATTACCACACAATTCATGTGTGTAATGTTTAATAGCTGATCTGGCAACCTTAACCCAGTCTATTTCTAGTTAAGTTATTTGCTAATTAAACTTGGCTTTCCCCCTAAATTGTGCTGCATCAAACAACTGTATTGTAACAAAGCTTCCATTACAATGACTAACAACTTGCAGACCATTTGCCCTGTACGTGTATTTTGGTTAACTGATCTTTGTTCATTTAAATGCATGGAGAGATGATTTCTTCCATTTTAATATAATTATATTAATGCTGGCATCAGGTTTGTATGGAAAATTGGCATCAGGTTTGCCTGGAAAATTCCAGGAATACCCTGGCTACAGAGAAAGTGGTCACTTTCAGTCTGCATAATACCTAAGACATCTTTATCTTTTGCTTTGTTAGCCTGCTTTGCTGTCATTCACTCTTGTGATTTTTCTCTACCTCCCTTACTTACCTTTTAGATATTTTGGCTCATGTCCTTTTTATTCTATCAGTACACTTAAAGTAGAACTATAGGCAAAACTTTATTTTTAATTTTCGATGGGAAATGTGTGATGACAGACTGTCGGCGGAAAATCCGACCGTTTGAATGCTCCATTGGACAATTGTTGGATTTTCCGCAGACAAATGATGAATAGCAGGTTTTAAAATTTTCTGCAGACAAATGTCTGTTGTCGGATTTTCTGAGTGTGTGTGCACAAGTCCGTCAGACAAAAGTCCAAAGTACAAACATGCATGCTCGGATCAAGGACGAGCCAGAAGCGGTCGGTCTTGTAAACTAGCATTCGTAATGGCAAATTAACATTAGTGACGTGGCAAATTATGAAATCTCGAAATGCAGCGCACATTCTCTTCTTCTTTAATGGGATAATAATGAAGCTGCTTTGCTGGTGATACTGATGGAGTTATTGCAAACGAATTTTCAAAGGCTTTTTTTTTCTTGGGCAAGCTACCACAACACCATTATCCCATAGTTTTTAAGTTCAAAGCTACAACTATGTTGGTGTTAATTTTACATTGTATTTTTTTAAATGCAACTACCTACTCCCAAACATTTGAAGTAAAACACATAGCCAAGTATTAGCCTCCACAATTTTTTTATTGTGCATTAAAAAAAGAAAACAAATAAAATTAGACATGCTATCTGCCAATAGAACTTAACCAAAAAGTGCATTCAATGCATCCAAAAATATAGAAAATATAACAAATCAAATCATTATTATTCAACCAAAAATAAAATAAAAGCCCCATGCATGTGTCCTGCTTCTTAATTTAGGGGGTCAACAACGCCAAGAGTTGGTGAAAGCAGGGGTCTGTCATCGGGCGATAAATCCAAAAAACATCTGGATTATTCTCCTAGAGCTCCCGCAGCAAAGAAATATGACATAACTGGTCACGGTTAATAGAGCAACCAATTTTTGGCCCAAGAACTCCTCCTCCCCCTGTTCCTGGACTGGACTTGGGTGAAAGCAATAACTCCATGGCCAATAATAAATAACATGTTATCTCCTCCAATTCCGCAACATGTCTGGTTGATCAATGGTCATTCAGAAACAAACTGAAAAGCATAAAATGAAAAGCGCGAACCGAAAAGCATGGAATGAGAAGTGCAAACTGAAAAGCGCTAAATGAAAAGCGCAAAATGAAAAGTGCGAATCAACACTCACCAAACTGTTTGTTGGCCAACAATTCCTTGCCGTTTGTATGCAAGACAAAATCCAGGCACGCTCCTTCGGACAAAAGTCCGAGGTTTTGCCTGCCACCCTCCTTCTTCAGACTGTATAAGTCCATGTGTAGGACTTTTCTCTAGTGTAAGAAACCCCCAAGGATAAGTTGGGTGAAATTGGTGCTCCTAAAGCGAGTGGAGGAATTGGCCTTCCTGATCTCCAATGCTCTTACCGGGCGGTTCACTTAGCGCAAATTGTCGATTGGCGTCTACATAACCAATGTAAAGACTGGGTCTCTTTAGAGTGCCTAGTGACCAAGACAGATCTATGCCATGCTCCCTGGCTGTCCAGAAGACATGTTTCACCCATAGCCTTGGAAACAGAAGGAACGGATTCCCCCAAAGTGGGGTTTTTAGGCAGCACAATGACAAATGAAGTCAAAAAATTGTATGAAAAGTATAACAAATTTATTTATACAAAGATGGCATGGTAAGAAAAATTTTAAACAATGAGCTCCAGTGGGAAGTATCTTACCACTAAAATTGGCTAAACATACATTGGCAGACACATATTCAAAACAAAACTAGATGTCATGAACATTGAACCTGACGCGTTTCAACCCATACACTAAGGGTCTTCTTCAGAGGGTCTGTCTGCTGGAAAACATATACAAATAAGGTTGGCATACATCTATGAATCCCATTATATATGGCAAAAAATTGTATTTACCGTACAGTATACAATATGGTATAATTACCCAACAGTGTATGTCCAGCGGGAAAGAAGAAAAGCCTCCCACATGGAGATCCCTTAAAAAGCTATCTTCCTCTCCTCCACAAGACAGAGCCCCATGCACCTCCACCGCCACAGCAACCCAGACCAGGGCAGCGAAAACACCGATGCAACTTGCGAGAGATCACACTCTCATACACCACCCACCAGGCAGAACGGCCGAAGGAAAAACACACCTGCGATAGAATCAGAGAACAAACTAAATCAACGCCCATATGTAACAGATTAACCAAATTTGTTGTGGGCCATACGGGGCCAATGGGGGACTGAAGCCTCCAAATATATCATGTGTACAATGCAAACAAGGAATTTTTGCCATGTTAATGTATGAGATAAATTGGTAAGGAGAATTGTGAGAGTATAAGATAAATTGGTAAGGAGAATTGTGAGAGTTGTGTCATAGGTATTACAGAACACTCAGTCTCTGCCATATGTGATGATAGTGAGGTGAAAGAAGAAAGGAGGGGGGAAGAGGTGAGGGAGTGACGGGAAGAGGGGGGAAGTGAATGGTGAACAAACCAAATGTGAATATGTGTAGATGGGAGAAAAATAGGTGTGAGGGATGACACTGTGAAGGATAGGAAGTGCCCAAGGGAGAGTGAAATAACAAAAAAAAAAAAAAAAAGGGGGGGTTGGGGTGAAAAGAAACAAACTATGGTACCCAAACTCTGTACCTCAAAAAGTGTTAGGTAGCACATGTGACTGCACCATATTGCCTCATGTAACTGGACTGCTGCCTGTCAGCCAACCCGTAATTGGTCCCAAGCTTAGTCAAACTCAGCAGGGTTAATATCCAATGCGAGTCGACCAGTCTAAAGTATAAAAATAAGGATAATGTCATCGTAAAGAATAATAATAATAATAATTATTAGTAGTTGAAAAACAATGTGGAAATAAGGTAATTTACGCACATAAATAATTATATTGGGCAAAAGAATGGTGCAATGACACATGGCTAAGAATTGTACTTACATAGTGACAGGTGCTTCAGATCCACCAGGCAGGGAGAGACTGGATGTGTGTTATTCCTACCGCTCTATATATGTTGCAAATTGGGGGCGTGTATGTCTTACTTGGATTCGCTACAGGTGTGTGCGATCCCCGATCGGTCCATGGCAGGAGGAATGGCCGCCATCCAAGCAGCCGAGTGTGGCCTCCCCGGCGTTCCGGAAAAGCCGAAGGCTCCGAACGGACATCAGTCTCGCCGAAATCTCGCAATGCCCACACGTCATGTCACACGCACGGGCCCCGCGCATGCGCAATGACAAGGAGCATCCGAGAGCATTCCGGAACACTGCCGGCAAGAGGGGGAGGATCCCCAACATGGTGCTCGGTACCCGCCCGAACGTCCAATGGGGGATAGGGGGGAGGAGCCGCCTGAATAGGCCGGCCCCTCCCCCCCTTGCCGGGAAGTTACATCAAGAAGAGATCACCCCCGGCCCGGAAGCAGCGGCGATCGAGGCGCCGGAGCCCCGATGGGGAAGGGAGGAATGATCAGGAAGGGAATACAAAGACAGTGTCGGCAAGGAGGATTTGTAAGGGGGAGGGGACCGGAGGTGCCGTCCATGTAATTACAACGGACACCACCCCCCACACCCCCACAATAGCCTGCATATATATGTTATCCATATTTAAAAAAGTAAACACACACATTATATGTATATAAAGCAACAGCAAATATAGAAAAACTGAATCACATACATTGGTAACTCTGCAATCTCGGATTTCAACTTACAAACAGAAATACATGAAAAGCAAAATATAATAAAAATAAATAAAAAATAAAATATGAAACAGGCAGAGAAAAAAGAAAGAATCAATTGCACAGGAAGAGAGTAACAGGGAGAGAGGAGAAACAAAGGCAGAGGACATGGTAGGAGAAATTTATATGTTTTACTTTTGTTGTGGCTACTCTGGAGAAGACATATTATTATTGGGTTTTTCCAGAGACAAAGCCCTTTAAGAATGGGGCGAACGAAATTGCCTCATTTAATCCTGGAAAAGAGGTGGAATTTAGTTTAAATATCCATCTCTGTTCGTGCTGCAACAAAATTTTGTTCCAATCGCCGCCTCGTTCTGGTATATGAATTCGATCGAGTGCGGCGAAGGAAACTTTGGGCATTTTGTAGTTGTGAGTTTCAATCACATGTCGTCCAAGTGGTAGGTACGGTTTACCAATTTGCATGTGATAGACATGTTTGGATATTCATCGATGAAATTCTTGTTTCGTCTTACCGACGTAATATGCCCCACATTCGCATGACATAAGGTATACAACTCCTCGTGTCTGGCAGTTGGTAAAGTGTGCCGGCCTAAAGGTTGTCCCATTTGGAAGATTAAAGATTTTTTCGCGTCTTATAAATTGACAAAAAGAACAGTGTCCACAGGAAAATGATCCCAAGATGGAACAGTGCTTTCGTCTTTTTTGTGCGCTTTTGAACTCACTTTGAACAAATTTGTCCCTTAGCGAAGTCGCTCGTCTGTAGGTAATCGAAGGAGTATCCGAAATAAATCTGCTGACTTTTGGATCATCCAAAAGTATGGGCCAATATTTTCGGATAATATTTATAATCGCATTGTGTTGTTTGGAAAAACGTAGAATGACCCTGGTAGGACACATACCAGGGTCATTAGTGACCTTCTTGTTGAACAACAAATCATGTCGGGATTGTGCGGCTGCTCGGTTGTAAGCCCTGCGTAAGCAGGAGCGGCTATAGCCCCGTGCTAACAGTCTAGTTTGCAATTTCTGTGCTTCTTGCTTAAAAAGAACCTCATCGGAACAGTTCCTGCGTAACCGCAGGTACTGCCCATATGGAATAGAGTTCTTTAGAGTGGTAGGATGGAAGCTGTCCGCATGCAGGATTGTATTTCCTGCAGTGCTTTTGCGAAACAAGGTACTGGAGATTTTGCCTTCAGGAGTACGCTTCAGTTGTACATCCAAGAAGGGCATTTGATCGCGGTCATACATAATAGTAAATTTTAAATTATGTCTGTTTGTGTTGATGTGATCAAAGAACTTTAGCAGCATTTCCTCAGGGTCCTCCCAGATGAGGAGGACATCACCAATGTATCGTAGCCACATACGTGTGTGGCCCATATACATGGAAAGGTCCTCATCATCCCTGAGTGTCCTCTCCCACTCCCCCAGGTACAGATTGGCATAGGCCGGGGCACAACATGTGCCCATGGCCACGCCCTGCACCTGGAGGTAGAGGGAGTTGTCAAAAATGAAGAAATTGTGATTCAAAATATATTCAAGTCCGTCAATGATGAACTCGTTCAATGCTTTTGCATGGAGGCTCTTCAATAATAGCCGACGTGCAAACAACTGTATGTCAGTGATAACTTCGAATAAATCGAAGTTCTCCTGTGGGCAAAAGGTCAATCCCCGTGATAAGACGTCAATTTCCGCTGGGGATAGGGAATAAGATGACAAATTGATTACGCTGAGGGATTCTGTTGAATCCGCGTGACAAATGCGTCTAGATTCCCTACTCCCCTGTTCATTTGGGATGGGGAGGATCCCCGTACCTGGTTTAAAGGAATTTGTGATCCAGATTTTAAACATCCTATCGGTGAGTTTGTGTGTATTTTGCTTGTTGGGATACAAAATTATGCATCTGTTTCGTTCGTGACTGTATTTGATATATCAGGTTTGGGTCCTATAGGCCTCACCTCATTGGTGTGGCCACTAGGATCATTCTCTGAGGTGGTCTCCATAGTGCGCTTTTTCCTGTCTTGTTCTGGGGAGCCCTTGTTGTTACGGCTCCTCTTAAATTTGCCACGTCCCTTGGGTGTTTTTGGGTTTTGACTAGAGTCAGGCGCTTTTTTGGGCTTCAATGTGCTATTCATATGTTTAGATTGCTGTTGCAATATGTGCTGCTTGTTCTTTTGGTGGTGTATTTGAGGGTTGGTATTCCATTTATATGCTCGTCCTTCCGAGAAGGCGGTATGATCTCTCCAAAACTTTGACTCTTTTTTCTGCAGCACGCTCCTATTGTAGGTCGACAGGTCATTCCGAAGGTTTGCCTGTAATTCCGAATAGAGGGCGTGCTGCACAAAGGGTCTTAAGGAGGCCTCTGTTATCAATTTCTGTATCCAACAGCACCATTTGTTTATCATATTCCTTGATAAGAATAGCCATCATTTCTTGAGAACAAACATTCAAATTAGCCTCCCACTCACGTTTGCATTCATTACTGATTTGATCCAAATTGGGGAATATTTGAATCCGCAAACCTAGAGGGTTGATTTTTTCTTTGTTGTATCTATTCAGGGTTTTAATGTGCCAAAACAGTGCAGATTTTTTCTCAAGTGTTCTATTCAATTTATGAAAAAGAGATGAGATCTGGGTTTTAGCTCGATCCCCTTGCTCAAAATCTGTTTCATAACCTGACATCAAGCTCACCCACTCGGCTCCCTGAAAATTACTCATTTTGACAATAATTCCTGTTTCTTTTATGCAGGTACCAACAACAGATGAACAATTAATCCTATATGCTGAAGCTCATGCTTCCACTCTCATGTGTCAGAAAGAGGGGGAAAGGGGTGTTTAACCACCCAAATATATTGCAAAGAGGGGACACTAGAGAGAAGGAAAGAGGGTTGCTGCTCACCCCTGAAAAACTGGAAACAGAAGGAACGGATTCCCCCAAAGTGGGGTTTTTAGGCAGCACAATGACAAATGAAGTCAAAAAATTGTATGAAAAGTATAACAAATTTATTTATACAAAGATGGCATGGTAAGAAAAATTTAAAACAATGAGCTCCAGTGGGAAGTATCTTACCACTAAAATTGGCTAAACATACATTGGCAGACACATATTCAAAACAAAACTAGATGTCATGAACATTGAACCTGACGCGTTTCAACCCATACACTAAGGGTCTTCTTCAGAGGGTCTGTCTGCTGGAAAACATATACAAATAAGGTTGGCATACATCTATGAATCCCATTATATATGGCAAAAAATTGTATTTACCGTACAGTATACAATATGGTATAATTACCCAACAGTTTATGTCCAGCGGGAAAGAAGAAAAGCCTCCCACATGGAGATCCCATAAAAAGCTATCTTCCTCTCCTCCACAAGACAGAGCCCCATGCACCTCCACTGCCACAGCAACCCAGACCAGGGCAGCGAAAACACTGATGCAACTTGCGAGAGATCACACTCTCATACACCACCCACCAGGCAGAACGGCCGAAGGAAAAACACACCTGCGATAGAATCAGAGAACAAACTAAATCAACGCCCATATGTAACAGATTAACCAAATTTCCTATCCTTCACAGTGTCATCCCTCACACCTATTTTTCTCACATCTACACATATTCACGTTTGGTTTGTTCACCATTCACTTCCCCCCTCTTCCCGTCACTCCCTCACCTCTTCCCCCCCTTTTCTTCTTTCACCTCACTATCATCACATATGGCAGAGACTGAGTGTTCTGTAATACCTATGACACAACTCTCACAATTCTCCTTACCAATTTATCTTATACTCTCACAATTCTCCTTACCAATTTATCTCATACATTAACATGGCAAAAATTCCTTGTTTGCTTTGTACACATGATATATTTGGAGGCTTCAGTCCCCCAGTGGCCCCGTATGGCCCACAACAAATTTGGTTAATCTGTTACATATGGGCGTTGATTTAGTTTGTTCTCTGATTCTATCGCAGGTGTGTTTTTCCTTCGGCCGTTCTGCCTGGTGGGTGGTGTATGAGAGTGTGATCTCTCGCAAGTTGCATCGGTGTTTTCGCTGCCCTGGTCTGGGTTGCTGTGGCAGTGGAGGTGCATGGGGCTCTGCCTTGTGGAAGAGAGGAAGATAGCTTTTTAAGGGATCTCCATGTGGGAGGCTTTTCTTCTTTCCCGCTGGACATACACTGTTGAGTAATTATACCATATTGTATACTGTACGGTAAATACAATTTTTTGCCATATATAATGGGATTCATAGATGTATGCCAACCTTATTTGTATATGTTTTCCAGCAGACAGACCCTCTAAAGAAAACCCTTAGTGTATGGGTTGAAACGCGTCAGTTTCAATGTTCATGACATCTAGTTTTGTTTTGAATATGTGTCTGCCAATGTATGTTTAGCCAATTTTAGTGGTAAGATACTTCCCACTGGAGCTCATTGTTTTAAATTTTTCTTACCATGCCATCTTTGTATAAATAAATTTGTTATACTTTTCATACAATTTTTTGACTTCATTTGTCATTGTGCTGCCTAAAAACCCCACTTTGGGGGAATCCGTTTCTTCTGTTTCCAGTTTTTCAGGGGTGAGCAGCAACCCTCTTTCCTTCTCCCTAGTGTCCCCTCTTTGCAAAGTGTCACCCATAGCCTTAACCCATCCCCTGGTAGGAGCCACCTTACATGAATTTGAAAGGGCATGTGTGGTACATGCAGTCTCAGCTAAACTCTGCCCTATCACTCCAGTTAAAGGTAACCCAGACTTCCCCCCCAGGTCTAGCAAGCTCCTTTTTGAAAGCTGAATGGCCGCACACAGAGATGCTAGTGAAACACTTCCAAAGAGAGCGCTTCTTGCGGCAAACTGACCTCGCTACGCTCTCTAACACAGGGACATTCCCACTCTGGTCCTACCTTCAGCTCAAACATTACCTAACTGACCCATTCCGTAAACAAAGCTTTACAAAACCCCCCACAACCTTGGAGTCACTCTGCACTCGCTCAACCCCCCAATGCCACGTCATCTCCACGCTTTACCTGTCGCTGTTCGAGGAACCATCCACACTCCTACGTGCGGAGCGTTCCTTCTGGGAATCGGTCCTGGGCTCAGAGATAGACCGGGGGGACTGGGACCGCGTCCACCTTTTCATTCACAAAGGGTCCCTGAATGTATCGGTTCAGGAGATCTGATATAAACTAAAAACCCGATGGTATAGAACACTGGACCTGGTGCACAGGTTCTCCCCCTCTGTCCCTGACCTCTGCTGGTGGTGTGGTGTGGAGACGGGCACATTCCTCCATATTTGGTGGGATTGCCCGACACTCCAGCCACTCTGGCGCAAAGTTCATGAGCTGACAAAACAAGTATCATTACTCTCTCTAGAGTTTTGCCCAGCGCAGTATCTCTTGCACCTAACTAAACTTCCTAAAAAACATTATCATAAGTCGATTGCCATGCACTTGATTAATGCTGCAAGGATGTGCATACCGACCCATTGGTATCCACATCTCCCCCTTTTGTCTCTGAGTGGTTTAACAAAATAAATTGTGTCGCCGAGATGGAGGCGCTGATACATACTGCCTTGGATAACATCTCCAAATTTACGAATACCTGGGAACCCTGGATTACTTTCAGAAATTCCCAATCATACCAAGATCTCAAGTTGACATCGAAATAACTCCTAACTGGTGTGCCTTCACCCCTGCTATCAAAGCCTAACTTAAATTCAAACCCAATTGTGACACATCTAAGGGTAGTGAGCCCTACAAGCTGGAGAGTGTAGTTGGTGAAGAGCTCACCCCCTCTCCTAATTCGCACTCCCCCCTGTTTTCTCTCCCCTTCTTTTTTTTTTGTTTACTCTCCCTCCTTTCTCCTTGCTTGCTTCACCCCCACATAATCTTTTTACCCATTGACATTCCCTTCTCCTTTCCTATATCACCCTTTGAGAATACACACTCCTAAGCAACGTAGTCACATCAGATTCTTCGCTCATAGCTTGGAAATACAGTTGTCTTATTTCAATATAGCTCTTTTTGTGTAACTATATGTGCAGATGTGTATTACCTATACAGGATCACCGAGCTATGATGTATATGTCATGATTGTATTTGGCTTTCTTTTTCTCAATAAAATCTTTATGCAAAAAAAAAAACTAACAGGGGTTCTAATTCCTCTCCATTCTATCCAAAACTAAAAAAAATATTGTCTTTAGTTATACTTTAACTTGCAGTGAAGGCTACATATAGACATGATGTAGAGGTGGTGTACAATTACAGATTACTCAGAACCCCATGTGTACATGTTTATCTGACATATGGAGGATAAGATGGGAGTAATAGCACATTCCTAGTGTCAACTTATTTCAGGGAAGAGGGTAACTGTCGGCCAAGGAAGCCTAACTTGGCAATCTTCCCCTAGCAACAGTTATCTAGGAGTGTATGAAGAAGGTGCATAATAATGATAAGCCATCTGTGCCTATTAAGGGCAATGTAGCAGATTCATATAATAATCCACAATTCCACTGTGGCTTACCTTCCATTCTCTTCCTTGTAGACTATTACTGTATGCCCAAGATGTGAAGCGAAACACCTCTTAACCAGTTTACCTCTAGAGCTAATTATTTTACATTTTTTGCACACATAAAAAATCCAACTTTTGGGCTAAAAAATTACTTAACCACTTCCTGTCGACCTGGAGCATAAATACGGGGTCTCGGCAGGTGGGCTAGGACTGAGCGGCCGCATATATGTGGCCCTAGTTAAACACTTTACGTTGCTGAAAGCACACTCACTGCATGCTCCAAGCACAGTAACGAACAGGTACAGGAAAGCTCCCGATGCATACCTGCAATTGGGAGCTTTCTGATCACGTGACAGCTGTGACTGCCAATCACAGCAGTCACATGATTGGAATGCCTGCCTCTGCCTCCCAACATTAAGATTCACTTAAAGGGCTGGGAGGCGGCAGCGAGAAGGGGATAAAACTCCAAGCACATAATATATTTTCTGAAAGCAGAGGCCTTGTAGAATAAAAAGATGGTGTTTGCAGTTTTATATGTTACACGATATTTGCACAAACACATATTTTCAGGAAAAATATATACTAAATTGAATTTAATGGCAATAGGGCAAAATAATGTCCTATTTTTTAGTAAGATATAAAAGATAGGGTTGCGTCAACTAAATAGATACCAGACATGTCAACTCCTAATTTGTATGTGCCCCTGATATCGCAAAAAATGATGGTACCCAAAATTCTCCATAGGCAATGATTTAAAAGCCTTTGCAGCTCATTAGTTTAGAATGAGCCATGAATTATTGTTTTCACTTTGATGTTTGCAGAGATACCTCACATTATGTTTTCTTTAAATTACATTTTATTGTAATTTTATTTATTTGTTTACTTTTTTTATTTTTGTTTATTTCTCATGGTAGGGGGATAATCAAACCCAGATCATGGCTGATTAGCTGCTTTCCTGGCTGTAGCAGGTGGTGAATGGCAGCTCTGAAACTGGGAAATGCTCAGAGCTTGACACTTCCAGCTTCATCATCAGCAGAGGAGATTGGGGAACACCAACCCAGGACTATTTTTTGTGGTTCTTGGCTCCCAGGAAGAGCGGGAGCACCTGGGAGCTATGGTGTGTGTGTGTGTGTGGAGGGGGGGTTCACTTGAACCACTTTTATGTGGTGTTCTAAACCCTTCACTCTCTGGATCTACAGTACATAGTATGTTCAAAGAGGTGAAGCAGTTAGATAAGCAGGCGTTTGTGGTTATCTTCTCCTCTTATGATAAATCGCTGGGTGCTGGTGAGTGAAGGAAAAATGAGTATAAATAGTAGGCAGTGGATAGAGGTGGGTTGTTAAATAGATTTTACTTTGATTTTGGTTAGTTGTAGCACTGGGTCCCCTCCACAATGTAATGTTTTAAAAGCAAATGCTTTTTCATACAGATGTTGATACATTTTGTCAAGCTTTTATGTACAGCTAGTTCTTTGGTTATTGTTGCATTATAGTGAATTTGAAAGTACCGGACAAGTATTTAGACATTCGTAACAAGCAGCTAGTGAATAAATTCACCTTCAAAGTTCACAACAGAAGCATTAAAATTACAGCTCCACCTTTATTTTTTTCGGGGTGGCACAGACTTGACAGCTGTCAGTCTTATTATGTAAACACATGTGCAATTTTAACCACTTCAATACAGGGCACTTAGACACCTTCCTGCCCAGACCAATTTTCAGCTTTCAGTGCTGTCGCAGTTTGAATGACAATTGCTCGGTCATACAACACTGTACCCAAACTAAATTTTTATCATTTTGTTCCCACAAATAGAGCTTTCTTTTGGTGGTATTTGATCACCTCTGCAGTTTTTATTTTTTGCTAAACAAATAAAAAAAGTCAGAAAATTTTGAAAAAAATAAAAGTTTTGCTTTTGTTTCTGTTAAAAAAAATTGTAAATAAGTAAGTTTTCTCTTTCACTGATGGGCACTGATAAGGTGGCACTGACAGGCACTGATACGGTGACACCGATGAGGTGGCACCAATGAGCGGGCACTGACGGGCACTGATGATGGGCACTGATATGCGGCACTGATGGGCACTGGTAGGCGGCACTGATGGGTGGCACTTATATGCAGCACTGATGGGCATTGATAGGCGGCACTGATGGGCACTGATGGGTGGCACTGGTTGGCACTGATGGGCACTGATAGGCGACACTGATGGGCAATGAAAGGCGGCACTGCTGGGCACTGATAGGGTGGCGCTGATAGGCGGCACTGATAGGCGGCACTGCTGGGCACTGATAGGCGGCACTGATGGGCACTGATGGGCACTGATACGTGGCACTGATGGGCACTGATACGTGGCACTGATGGGCACTGATATGCGGCACTGATATGAGGCACTGATGGGCATCCCTGGTGGCACTGGCAGTGGTAGGCATTAAAGTGGGCACTGATTGGCAGCTGCCTGGGCACAGATTGGCAGCTGCCTGGGCACACAGTGGCATTTCCCTGGGGGTCTAGGGGCATACCTGGTGGTTCAGTGTGGATGGCTTCCCTGGTGGTCCTGGGCGCTTCCCTAGTGGTCCTGGGTAGGATCCGAGGGGGGCTGTGCTGATAAACAATCAGCACAGACCCCCCCCTGTCAGGAGAGCAGCTGATCGGCTCTCCTCTACTCGCGTCTGTCAGACGCGAGTGAGGAAAAGCCGATCACCGGCTCTTTCTATTTACATCGTGATCAGCCGTGATTGGACACGGCTGATCACATGGTAAAGAGTCTCCGTCAGAGACTCTTTACCTAGATCGGTGTTGCAGGGTGTCAGACTGACACCCCGCAACAACGATCGCCGCGATGCGCGCCCCCGGGGGCGCGCAGCGGCTCGATATTCCTGATCACGTCATATGACGTCCGGTCAGGAATATCAAACCACTTTGCCGCTATCATTTGATAATAGGGCGGGCGGCAAGTGGTTAAATTGTGACATGGTAGGTATCTATTTACATGGTGTAACATCATTTTTTATGTTTTATCAAAAAAGTTGGCAATATATATAGTGTTTGTATATACTAAAATTCGTTAAAGTGTATTTTTCCACAAAAAATTGCATTTACAAAACCACTGCGCAAATACTGTGTGACATACAAAATGTAAACACCCACCATTTTATTCTTATATATATATCTATATATATATATATATCTATATATATATATATAGATATATATATAATGGGTTTCTAAGTCATTTTAGTTAAATAATTAAAAAAAAAATCAGTGACAGACCTCATGTGACTATGGCTAGGTACAGTTTATCAAGGGCTGTCTGAGATGAGTATTTTGGGAGAAGGGTGTAATCAGTGTACTTCTGGTGGAAGGAAACGGAGAAGCTCCGTAGGTACCCAGAAGTGTTGCAGTTTTGACTTTTCAGAACGGCCTGGCATTCAGACATCGAGGGGGCAGTAAAAGCTTTTGTAGGTATACGCAGGTATTTGCCTCTAATTTATACCTGTTAGCAGCCTATTTTTTTAAGTAACAGGGTCACTTTAACCACTTAAGCCCCGGACCATTTGGCTGCCTAAAGACCAGAGGACTTTTTACAATTTGGCACTGCGCTGCTTTAACTGGTAATTGCACGGTCATGCATTGTTGTGTTGAGATACCACATGTGTGGGACTTTTTGGGAGCCTAACCGCGTACGGGGCCCCGAAAGCCAATCACTGCCTTCTACCTATCACTACCTTCACTGCCTATCACAGTTTTGAAGACCATAAATTGCTAAGATGGCACAAACCCCCCCAAATGACCCCATTTTGGAAAGTTGACACCCCAAGCTAATTGCTGAGAGGCATGTTGAGTCCATGGAATATTTTATATTTTGCCACAAGTTGTGGAAAAATGACAAACTTTTTTTTTTTTGCACAAAGTTGTCACTAAATGATATATTACTCAAACATGCCATGGGCATATGTGGAATTACACCCCAAAATACATTCTTCTGCTTCTCCGAGAGGCATGTTGAGTATTTTGCAGCTCACATTTGTTTTTGAAAATGAAGAAAGAAAAGAAAAATGTATTTTTTTTTTCTTTTTTCAATTTTCAAAATTTTGTGACAAAAAGCGAGATCTGCAAAATAGTAATGAAATATGAGTGGTGTATCCGCGCAACGGAACAGAAAATTAAAAAAGTGGAGAAAATGGAAAAAAATGGAAATAATGGAAGAAATCACATAAAGGACTGCTGCCTCCACAGATGTGATTTCCACCTAGGTGGAAAAAACAGAAGGTAAGTGAAGGGTTAGTGTGTGGGTGTGGCGCTGTCCTAATTTATAGAAATACTTGGTAAATTGTGTGTAGCCAAATCCCATATATAAAGTCGCATAAACCAAAATTGCAAATAAAAGAAAATTCAACGAAAATAAAAACAAAACATAAAACAGCAAAGTGACTCCCTTTGGAGTGTGTAGGTGTAACGTTGTCCTAGTGGAGAAAAAAGTGGAGAAAATGGAAAAAATCGCATAAAGGACTGCTGCCTCCACAAATGTGATTTCCACCAAGGTAGGTGAAGGGTTAGTGTGTGGGTGTGGCGCAGTCCTAATTCATAGAAATACTTGGTAAATCATGTGTAGCCAAACATTGCTGAATAATTACATAGGTTAAATTGTGACTAGTGCTCTATATGCGATTTTGTTTATATTTTGTTTATAATTTACATGCGATTTTACATGTGGGATTTGGCTACACACGATTTACAAAGTATTTTTTAAACTAGGACCACGTTACACCTACACACTCCAAAGGGGGTCACTTTGCTGTTTTATGTTTGGTTTTATTCTCGTTGAATTTTTTATTTGCAATTTTGGTTTATACTTTATATGCGACTTTACATATGGGATTTGGCTACACATGATTTACCAAGTATTTCTATGAATTAGGACTGCGCCACACCCACACACTAACCCTTCACCTACCTTCTGTTTTTTCCACCTTGGTGGAAATCACATTTGTAGAGGCAGCAGTCCTTTATGCGATTTTTTCCATTTTCTCCACTTTTTTCTCCACTAGGACAACGTTACACCTACACACTCCAAAGGGAGTCACTTTGCTGTTTTATGTTTTGTTTTTATTTTCGTTGAATTTTCTTTTATTTGCAATTTTGGTTTATGCGACTTTATATATGGGATTTGGCTACACACAATTTACCAAGTATTTCTATAAATTAGGACAGCGCCACACCCACACACTAACCCTTCACTTGAGATCTGCAAAATACTCACCATACCTCTCAGCAAATAGCTTGGGGTGTCTACTTTGTGCCATCTGGGCATTCCATGGCCTCCGAAACTGTGATAGGCAGTGAGGAGTGAAATAAAAAATTTACACCCTTCGAAAGCCTGAAGACGGTGCTTGGTTTTCGGGGTCCCGTACGTGGCTAGGCTCCAAAAAGTCTCACACATGTGGTATCCCCGTACTCAGGAGAAGCAACAGAATGTATTTTGGAGTGTAATTTCACATATGCCCATGGCATGTTTCAGCAATATAGCATTTAGTGACAACTTTGTGCAAAAAAAAAAAAATGTGTCTTTTTTCTGCAACTTGTGTCAAAATATAAAATATTCCATGGACTCGACATGCCTCTCAACAAATAGCTTGGGATGTCTACTTTTCAAAATGGGGTCATTTGGGGAGGTTTTGAACTGTCTTAGCATTTTATGCACATACAAGCTTATGTCACACATCACCCATTCTTCTAACCACTTGAAGACAAAGCCTTTTCTGACACTTTTTGTTTACATGAAAAATATATTTTTTTTTGCAAGAAAATTACTTTGAACCCCCAAACATGATATTTTTTTTAAAGCAAAGGCCCTATAGATTAAAATGGTGGGTGTTTCATTTTTTTTTTCACACAGTATTTGCGCAGAGATTTTTCAAACACTTTTTTTTTGGGAAAAAACACACTTTTTTTTTATTTTAATGCACTAAAACACACTATATTGCCCAAATGTTTGATGAAATAAAAAAGATGATCTTAGGCCGAGTACATGGATACCAAACATGACGTGCTTTAAAATTGCGCACAAACATGCAGCGGCAACAAACTACATACATTTTTAAAAGCCTTTAAAAGCTTTTACAGGTTACCACTTTAGATTTACAGATGAGGTCTACTGCTAAAATTGCTGCCCTCGATCTGACCTTTGCGGTGATACCTCACATGCATGGTGCAATTGCTGTTTACATATGACGCCAGTCCGAGGCTTGCGTTCGCCTCTGCGTGAGAGCAGGGGGAGACAGGGGTGCTGCTTTTTTTTTATTATTATTTATTTTGCTTTTTTATTTTATTTTTAAACTGTTTATTTCATTTTTTTTTATATTATTATTTTTATTATTATTATATATTATTTTTATTGTTATCTCAGGGAATGTAAATATCCCCTATGATAGCAATAGGTAGTGACAGGTACTTTTTTCTGAAAAAAAATGGGGTCTATTAGACCCTAGATCTCTCCTCTGCCCTCAAAGCATCTGACCACACCAAGATCGGTGTGATAAAATGCTTTCCCAATTTCCCAATGACGCTGTTTACATCTAGCAAAATCTAAGTCATGAAATGCTCGTATCTTTCGGTTTCTTAGGCCATAGAGATGATTGGAGCTGTTCTGGTCTCTGATAAGCTTTAAGGTCAGCTGGCGGAACCACCGGCTGCATTCTCAGGCTCTTTGTTGGGACAGGAGAGCCAGAGAAAACCATGGAAGATGGTGGGGGGGGACACAAAAGCAGTGTAGAGGCTAATTAGCTGCTAGGATTGCTTTTACATGAAAGCCGACCGCTGGCTGAAAATAATGATACCAAGATGATACCTAAACCTGCAGACATCATTCTGGTATAACCACTCAAAGTCCAGCAATATACCAGTACGTTGCTGGTCCTTGTTGGGCATATATTGTAATCTTTTTTTCATGCAGGGTGTGGGCTGAATGAAAAAAAGAGATTGATTGGTGGTTATGCCCACCATTAGAATACCTCCCTTCATCCACCCACTTCTAATGATGGGCATACATGCGCCATTTTGTTTTTAACTGTGGTGGTGAAATCACCTCCTGCAGCGCTGGAGTCATGGCTTTATGTATCGTGGGAGCAAACGCTGTTGCTGTCAAGATAAATAAATCTGCTCGGCAACTGAATGGCGTACCTGCTAAGCAAATGATGGTTAACAATTAAACGAAGTAACATTGCAGTATAACAGTAAGACACACCATACCTGCAAAGCAAATACAAAAAAAACAGTAAAAATAAAACATTTTTTAACGCAATCTGTGCCTAAAATATATATATGCTGAAGCATGGGGGCATGCGCCCCAAAAGTTAGGAGCAAAACGCTCCTCCACCCCTGCTGCCCCTATGCTTCGGCATATATGCTCTTTTTTTAACTGTGGTGGTGAAATCACCTCCTACAGCGCTGGAGTCACGGCTTTATGTATCGTGGGAGCAAACGCAGTTGCTGTCAAGATATATAAATCCACGCTGCAGCTGAATGGCGTACCTGAAAACAAAGAAATGGTTAACAATAAAACACAGTAAACAGTAAAGTATAAAAAAATTACATACCTGAAAAGCAAACATAATAACAATAAAACATTGCAAAATAGAATACAGTAAAAAAGAGCAGAACAATAGAGACAGAGAGAGCAATAAAATGACAACTATTTTTGTTTTTTTCATTTTATATATTTTTTTGCGTTTTTTTTTTTTTTTACTTTTTTTTTTTTTTACACTTTTCTTTGTAACTGTAACTGTAACAGTTCGGTTCCAGGTTCGGGTCTCTCAAAATGCGATGGCATCTTGGGAGACCCTGTGAAAGTGTGTCCTAGTCTGTGCAGTGCTGTACCCTATGCTAAAACTCCACTAGTGTATGGTAGCGTTCAAAACATTCACCAATGCAAAGACCAGGATTATCAGGACAGGAGGGACAATAATAGCGGATGTCACGCCTATATCCGTGCTTGCTACAGACACAATATCTTCTTTGGGGGGCTCGTTGGGTAGGGGTACTCGGGAGGACATACGGAAAATGCCTCTCATGCAGCTGGCTTACTGCATTTGGATTGGGAAGGTGAGGTGGAAACAGAAGGGCTCTGATGATCTCTTCCTGGAGGAAGGAAGGATCTAGTCCATCCTGAAGCTCTGTATAGCACATCAGCCTTCAGCAAAGCCACTTGAAATAAGTATACAGACACTTTTTTGTACCAGCGCCTGGCCTTACGGGCAACTAGGTATGGCGCCAACAACTGGTCGTTGAGGTCCACCCCTCCCATATTTTGGTTATATTCGTGGACACAGAGGGGTTTCTCCACAACATCAATCGCCGTAGGATTTTGGACCATCGTGTCTGCATGAAGGGAGGACAGATCAAAAACATTCTTATTATCCCTTCTCTTCACAGCGAGCAAGTTATTACACTTCAACCAGGCTCTCTCCCCCAACCTAAGACGGGAATCTATAAGCCTCTGGGGTAAGCCCCAGTGATTAGATCACATGGTTCCTCATGCACCAATCTGATAATCAAACAAGTGACTAAAAAGTGGCACGCTCATGTAATAATTGTCCACATACAAATGGTACCCCTTTCCGAATAAGGGTGACACCAAGTCCCACACAATCTTGCCAGTGCTCCTATGTAATCTGGGCAGTTCGGTGGCTCGGTGGCTCTGTCACAGAGCTTATACATCTTGACCCCGTATCTGGCACGCTTGTTGGGAAGATACTGTTTGAAGGACAAGCGGCCAGAAAACTTAATCAGGGACTCATCAACGCAGGCAATTTGATGGGGAGTAAACAAGGCTGCAAAATGTTCATTGAAGTGGTTTACGAGGGGCCGAATTTTGTAGAGCCGATCGTATCCAGGGTCTCCACAAGGACGACAGAGTTCATTGTTGTTGAAGTGCATGAACCGCAAGATCTGCTCATATCGTGCCCTGGTCATATAAATGTAAATTGGGTCAGTGGACCAATATGACCGCAATGTACTCATTTTAACTATGCCCATGTTGAGGGATAGGCCCAGAACGGTCTTAAATTCGGAAAACGTAATTGGTTTCTAATCTCTGGCAAGGGAGGACTGGGGATAAGTGGCGATGAATTGACCTGCATACAAATTACTTTGGTCCACAATAGATCTATAGAGATCTTCCGTGAAAAACAGTGAATAAAAATCAAGTGACGCTTCCACCTGAATTCCGGGTTGGCCAGTGAATGGGGGAAGTACGGGTGCTGCATAAATGGTGGGCTCCCAATTAGGATTGGCAAATTCTGCTGGATGGACGCTATGGGCATGATGAGCCTGTCTTTGTCTTCTTGGTGTCAGTTGGACACTACTTGTGCTTGCCACCTCACCAGCTTGAACTGCACTTATAGGACTTGCCACATCGCCACATGATACTGCAGTGCTGGATGTATGACCAGGATGTACTAGGCCGCTGGTGCTTGCCAGTTCACCAGAAGGATGAGCGGCGCTAGTACTTCTCTGCTTTATTAGGTAGTATATGGGGGTACCTGACGCTATAAAAAGCTGACGGTGGACCTAAATAACTAACTGGCTACCTAGCATCACCCGTGACACTTATATGGTGATCACTGGTGCCAGGGGATGAAAGGGTTAACTAGGGGGCAATCAGGAGGTTAAAACCTTTATTAGGTAGTATATGGGGGTACCTGATGCTATAAAAAGCTGACGGGGAACCTAAATAACAGACTAACTAGCGTCACCCGTGACACCAATACGGCGATCAGAAAAATGATCGATTAGTGACACTGGCGACAGGGTGAAAAGGTTAAGGGGGGGCAATAAAGGGGTTAAACCTTTATTAGGGGGTTAGGGGGGTACCCTAGACCTAAAGGGGCCTACCACTAATTGCCCTAAAACTTATAACAGTCACAAAATGACACCAATGCAATGATCAGTAAAAAAAATTAAAACTGCTATTGGTGTCACTGTGACAGGGGGTGCAGGGGGGTGATCGGGGGTGATTGGGGGGTGATTTGTGTGCCTGTGTGTACTGGTGTTAGTGTGCTGTTGGTGCAAACTCACATTGATGTCTTCTCTCCTCGGGAGCCGGAACGAAAAGGCTCCACAAGGAGAGATGACATCACTTGCTCTGCTTCTGTTTACAGTTTCAGAAGCAGAGAAAGCTTCCCATTCATCAGGAGCCATGAATCAGTGGCCTCCCCCTCAGGACAGATCACTCCTGCAATGATGCCGACCACCTTGGGCACCCGGGGGGCCACGATCGCGCCCCCCACCCACGGGAGGGAAGTAACATATCCCATAAGTTACTCTGCCTGCCCGTGTCATTCTACCGATGTTTATCGTTGTGAGGCAGTCGGCTAGTGGTTAATTTAAGTGTATCTAAAGCCAACATTCTTTTTTTTTTTTTTTTTGAAAAATATTTATTGATTTTTTCAAAATATATTCATAGAAGACATTGTACAGAACAATTGTAAGGCATGAATATACACAATTATTCTTTATATAGAATGCACGTTCTATCTAAACATAAACATATTTATAAGGAGCGCTGGGGAAAGGGAGGGGAGAGGGGAGGGGGAGGGGGGTAAGCAATTCACATTTGCCAGCTTGTCACTAACATTGGGCAAGAAGTTGCCAAAAAGGTTCATCCTACATTTTCGTACCTTTAGGGAATGGAGGCGACTTATGAGCCTATCTAGCTAGATAACCTACAATATGGTCTAGGTAATACATTTTATTTGGGTGAATATAGTCCCAGAGTGTAATAGCTGAAGTTGATGGATGCCAAGGAGCTTCAAGTGATTGTAGGCCGCTTACGGTGGTTTAAATGAAGAAGGATCAGAGGCCGGAGGAATTTTAAGTTTGCCGAGTGAGTTAGTGATGTCTCTCGTCAGGTACCATTCTGTATATCTAAATGGGTGCATTATGTCTTGGTTGGTCTGTTGAGGAAATGTGGCTTCCAGAAATCTTCTCCAGCGTTTAAAAAATCGTGGGGTAAAGCGGAAATTCGACTTGATGAGGTCCAAACTTTCTAGATAGAATAATGAAGTCAAGGCTTTTATAACCGCAGGCAGACTGGGCGGCGATGTCGTTATGCAGTGGGACATAATAGTCCTGCGGGCTACAAGAAGGCAGATATGGGCCCAGTGCAGTATGTTTGAAAAGTCCAATGCGGACGAGGAGGATACTGGAGGGGTGATGCTAAACAGGCATAGTAGGCAGTCTCTATGTAATTTGATATTGCAGATTTTATTAATGTAGGCTATCACATCGTTCCAGTAGCTGTTAATAGCAGAGCACTCCCAAAGCCTATGGAGCAGCGTAGGACGTGGCAGTAAGCACCATGGACATAGAGCTTGAGACGGGTCCTCTTTGTTGAAACGGAATGGGAAGTATGCTCTGTGGATAATCTTGAATTGAGTTTCACGCCATGTTTCAGAGATCGTAAGTTTCCGGGTGAGCCTATATCCCTCAAGGATTTTGTCGGGTAGGTCCTCATCTCCTAGTATATGAGACCATTTTTGGAAAGGCGTGAGGCGGTACTTCCATGACTGGTGCTGAATGAGGTGAGAATAGATGTTGGAGATAGAGTAATCTTTGCTTTGCAGTAGGTTGTCAATAAAGGATGGTTTAAAAGGATCAGTCTCGGGACCATAGCAGGTTTTCAGATAATTCGTGAGTTGGTAATGGAAGAAGCTGTGAGTTGGTGGCAGGGAGAATTCCCGCATCAGATTTTGGTATGGTTTGAGCTTGCTTGTATTGTTTTGGTATAACGAGGTTATCTTCATGAGTCCTTTGGATTGCCATTGGGTATAAGCTTTATGTAGAGTGGAAGGTGAGAACATAGGGTTGCCTTGTATTTTGAGATGTTTCGAGATGTTAGAAGGCAGACCAAGTAGTTTTCTGACCTCCCTCCAGGCGATGACAGTGTCCCTGAACAATATGCTGGTTTTGAGGTGGTGCGGTAGGTTGTTAGGATTGGAGTGGAGGATGCCTGCAAGGTCGTATGGAGAAGCCATAGAGTCCTCAAGGGCAAAGTTGGAGTATTTGGACCCTCCTGTTAACCAGTCTAGACCCTGTCTAAGTAAGCAGGCTAAATTATAAAAACGAATGTTGGGGAGCACCGCCCCGCCCTCGCTCTTCGGGAGACATAGTTTTTGAAGCGCGATGCGCGTTTTTTTGCTAGACCATAGGAAAGCTGTCACGGCCTTCTGAAGTTTCTGCACGTCTGAATGCCTCAGTAGTAGAGGTATGGTTTGCATGGGATACAGTAGGCGTGCAAATGATACCATTTTAAAAAGATGAGCTCTCCCAAAAAGCGAGAGGGGAAGGGTAGCCCAAGCCTCCAATTCCCGAACAATTTTGGCCACCAGGGGAGGATAGTTGAGTATATATAAGGAAGATGGGTCTCGGCCTATATGTATTCCTAAGTATGTTATATGATGAGGTGCAATGGTCAGCGGGGACAAATGTATCCATTTAGTGGATAGTCGAGGGTGTAGTGTTAGGATTTCACTTTTATCAAAGTTTATACGAAAGCCTGAGCAAAGTCGGAAGGTCGTAAATATTTGTTTAAGTCTGTCAAAGTCTGATACGGGGTCAGTAGAGAACAATAAAATATCGTCCGCAAATAGTGCAGAGCGGAGTATTTGGTTTCCCAAGGTGATGCCACTAACCCCTTCGGTTGAATTGAGGATTCTAGATAAGGGTTCAATTGCAATGTTGAATAACAACGGGGATAGGGGGCATCCCTGTCTCGTTCCTTTCGCTAAGGGGATGGTGTCTGAAATAAAGTTCGGGGTAACAAGGCGTGCCGTTGGTGAGGCGTACATTTGTGCGAGGAACCTTGTGATTTGACCTGAAAAAACAAATTTTTCCATTACCGTAAAAAGCCATGAAAAACCAATATTGTCAAAGGCTTTTTCGGCGTCTAGGGACATGATTGCTACATCTTGAACGGGGTGTGTTTTAGCGTATTCTAGCGCCATTAAGATCTTACGTATATTTAGTGTGGCTGATCGTCCTGAGACAAAACCTGATTGGGCTGGGTGTAAGAGGGACGGAAGTAAGAGAGCTAAACGTGATGCTATAATTTTAGACAGGATTTTTACGTCTACATTTATTAATGAGATTGGACAATAGGAGCCTGGAAGTAAGGGATCCTTTCCTTTCTTGGAGATTAGTTTAATATGAGCTTGTGTCCCTGTGGGGAGGTAAGGACCTCCGTCCCACATGGCTGCATATACATGCTTCAGTGTGTTGGGGATGAAGTCAGCCGTTAATTTGAAGAATTCCGCAGTGTACCCGTCGGGACCCGGAGCCTTAGCAGAGGCCATAGATTTGATCGTGTGTTGTATGTCTTCTAAGGTAATAGGCGCATTAAGTGCCTCCAAGTGTGACGTTTGAAGCCTGGGCAGGCGTATCTTGTCAAGCAGAGCTTCCACGGCAGGTTGATCCGTTGGGTCTGCACGGTACAGATCAGTATAATAATCTGCAAGTAGTTTGCTGACTTCGGTAGGTGAGGTAACTAACGAGCCGGAAGCATTTCTCAGGGTTGGGATATGTGTAGGATGTCTTGGTCCTGAACATAGTCTGGCTAGCATTCTGCCTGCCTTGTTGCCAAATTTGTGAAAGTGAAGGGTAGAGTACGAGGTTTTAGCAGCTTCGTGCTGTTCTGCCCAGAGATCAAAGGCACACTTGGCCCGCTTCCATTCCTGTATATTAGCTAAGGTGCGGTCTAATGTTAGCTTGTCATGAGCTAGGCGTAGGGATTCGCTTGCTTGCATATACTGTTGTCGAGTGTGTTTTTTAAATTGTACGGTGTACGAGATGATTTTGCCCCGTAGGAAAGCTTTACCTGCTTCCCAGAAGAGGTTTGGGTCAGAGATATGTGCTCCATTTGTGGAAATATATTCTTCCCATGTTTGGTGCAAGACTTGTCGGAAGTCTTCATTATCCGCCAGATATGAAGGGAAACGCCAGATAGGGGAAGGAGTTGAGGGTGTGAGTTGTGTCATATGGACTGCGATGGGGCTGTGGTCTGAGATTCTGGCATCGTAAATGTCTGGGGTGTTTATTACAGATACTAGGGCCGGGGAGACAAAGAAGTAGTCTATACGAGAGAAGGTATTATGTGGGGGCGAGAAGAAAGTATATTCTCTGTCAGTTGGATGTGTCAGGCGCCAGATGTCTACAAACTGCATAGATTCAATAGAGTGTGCTAAGGGAGTCGCGTCTGGTGTATGGGAGGGACCGGGCCTTGTCTTTTGCTTAGGGAGATAAGTGCGGTCTGCCAGTGTGGACATGGCAGAGTTAAAGTCCCCGCCCACTAAATGCAATACCTCAGGGGCCGTGAGAATCCATTGAACCATGTCCTGAAAGAATGAAGTGTCTGGAGAGTTGGGAGCATAGATATTAGTGATAGCTACGGCTTTGTCACCTATGGTCATATGTAAGGTCAGTTTGCGGCCTAAGGCGTCAGCCCTCACTTCTCTGACAGAGTGTCGTAGGTTTTTATGAATTAGAATAGCTACACCGGCCTTGCGGCCCATTGCAGGGGACCCGTATACAGAACCTACCCACATTTTTTGAAGGCGTGATAAATCGTCTGCGGAGAGATGTGTCTCCTGTAATAGGGCCACATCTGCCCGAAGACGCCGTAGATGTCTGAGAATGGACATACGTTTATTTGGGGATCGGAGCCCCTTAACATTCCATGATATAAATTTCAGGTGACTCCCGTCGGCAGAAAAAGACATGGTTGGATATGATAGTTACGATAAATGGGAGGCTGATCAGGGAGCCTCCTGACATGTACAGTGTCAACCATACGGGAATCACCCAAAAACTGTAGGTCACATAGGAGAAAAGGTACTAGTAAGGCAAACATTAATTGCAAATGTATTAAGCAATAGGTATTAAGCTGTAACAAAGCAGGATTACAGTTATGGCGTAACAAACTACAAACAGTGTACTTCACTTTTTTCCACATGGGATACAACTACCCATAATGCCTCTCAGCGACCCGCCAGATCCTCACATATGAGCATGATTTTGGCTAGGAGGAGTGGGATAAGGGAGGAAGAGATGAGGGAAAAGGGGGGAGAGAGGGGAGGGAGGGAGGGGTATGATCAGGGTATGGGGTTAGGGGAAGTGCTGGTTGTATCTGTGTCAAATAAAGGGCTCAGCTAAAATAATGAAGTGCAAAAATAAGTGGGTGACTTAATCAAATGGTCTGCCCCGTTAGGGGTCTATAGCCATGGAGATCACCTGAGTTATTATGTTAACCTTTTGGGTAAACAGAGTATGTGGGCGGTGGGTAGTGGTAAACCAGGCTTGGAGGCATAATAACAGGACCTTTAGCTAACAAATACTAGCAACCGTGTATGACATTACACCCAAAACAGGCTAACATAAAAAAATAGGAAGAAAACAGGTTAGAGACAATGGGGGGTAAAACTACCCATCCGAGGAAGTGTAGATGGTTAGATAAAGTTCCTGGAGTCCTTCATCGATTTGCAGAGCGGTCGTCTTGGTTAGTAAAGCGGCTGCGCTTGTATGGAGGTTTTGTGGGGCTGCGTTGCTGTTTAGGTGGTACCTTCGCTGTCGATGGTGATGATGATGGTGAATTCTCTTCAATGTTGCTATGCTCCATTTCTGTGCCTCGGGTGGCGAGAAAGTGTTCCGCCTCCTCAGGGGTATGAAACGTGAGGTGTTCTCCTTCATGTGTTTGGATGCGGAGGACAGCCGGATAGGCTAAAGAGAACCGGATTTGGTTATGATGAAGGGTGGAGCAGATCGGTGAAAACGCTTTACGCTGCTTCATTACCTCTATGGAATAATCTGCAAAAAGTAGGAGTTTTGCGCCATCAACCATTAAAGACCGTGAGCGACGAAACTTTTGCATTATGGCATTCTTGTCCGCGTAGTTGAGGTACTTTACAATAACGTGGCGGGGTTTGGTACGTGATTCTGAGAATTGACCTATGCGGTGCGCGCGTTCAATAGTGCAGGGAATGCGAAGGCCCAGTTGTTCTGGGATAATTTTTGCGCATATATTGGTTAACTGTGGTGTGGAAACTGATTCAGGCAGACCAATGATGCGTAAATTGTTTCTTCTCGAACGATTTTCCAAATCATCGAGTTTGTCCCATATGTCCCTATTAGTAGCTGTGAGACGTGCTACTGCTGCAGATGAGGCTGTGAGTTCATCTTCCAGGGAGGAAATCCTATCCTCTACCTGATTGATTCTCTGTGCCTGTGCTTGTAGGTCAATATGTAACTGCTCTAACCCTCTATGGACTGCTGCATCCACTGTAGCTGTGAGAGTGGGGCCCAGCAGCGTGACTACAGCCTGTGCAATTCCAGCAGGGGAGGTAGGGTCTGTACCTTGTATGTCAGGAGCTGAGAGGAGCGGTGGTTGTGGCTGTGGCTGCGTGTGTGCCTGCTCCGTCATGCCTGGGGCGGCCGCCATCTTGGCTGTGTCCACCGCTGTATCTCCTCCGCTCCACAAAGCGATCCATGGGAGCCCGCTGTATGTCCGCACTGTGATGGGGGGTCTCCTCGGAGCAATAGCCGGCTTGAGAGGCAGATTAGTGAGGAGCGCTGCGGGAGCTGGAGCTCGCTACCTCCTCCTCATGTGGCGCCGGAACCGGAAGTCAAAGCCAACATTCTAATTGTTTACTTTAAACAGAAACAGGGGGGAAATCTTCCTGCAACGATGCCGACCACCTCGGGCACCTAGGGGGTGCGATCACGCCCCCCTGCCCACGGGAGGGGAGTAACGTACCCATACGTTACTCTGCCTGCCCGTGCCATTCTGCCGACATTTAGGCCCCTTTCACACGAACGGATAGAATGGTGCTTTTGGCTGCGGATTTTCTAATTTTCTACCGCAGCTAAAAGCAGACAATGCTTTCCTATGGCCCCATTCACACACTGCGTTTAGCTGCGAATTAGATACATGCGGTTCTGTGCGGATAGAAAAAATAGAATTGACTGCGTCCAGGAGCAATTTAGCGCAGCTATCCACACATAACTGCAGGTAATCGCAGTGCACTGTGTCAGCTGCGGATAACAGCGCTGAGCTGCGCATCGGGAAAGGAAAAATGATTTTTCCTTTCCCAATGAGCGTCAAGCACAGATCCCCGGCAATGCCCGGCACTGTTTGGTATGACTCTTGAGGGGGAACTCCACGCCAAATTTTAAATAAAAAAATGGCGTGGGTTCCCCCCCAGGGGCATACCAGGCCCTTCGGTCTGGTATGGATTTTAAAAGGAATCCCTATGCTGAAAAAACAGCGTGGGGTCCCCCCCAAAATCCATACCAGACCCTTATCCAAGCACGCAGCCCAGTCGGTCAGGAAAGGGGGTGGGGACAGGTAAGCGCCCCCCCTCCTGAGCCGTACCAGGCAGCATGCCCTCAACATGGGGGGTGGGTGCTTTGGGGGAGGGGGCGCCCTGCGGCCCCCCCACCCCAAAGCACCTTGTCCCCATGTTGATGAGGACAAGGGCCTCTTCCCGACAACCCTGGCCGTTAGTTGTCGGGGTCTGCAGGCGGAGGGCTTATCGAAATCTGGGAGCCCCCTTTAATAAGGGGGCCCCCAGATCCTGGCCCCCCACCCTATGTGAATGAGTATGGGGTACATGGTACCCCTAACCATTCACCTAGGGAAAAAGTGTCAATAAAAAAAACTACACAGATTTTTAAAGTAATTTATTAGACAACTCCGGGGGTCTTCTTCCGACTTAGGGGTCTTCTTCCGACTTCGGGGGTCCTCTTCTGACTTCGGGGGTCTCTCTGGTTCTTCTCCACGCTCTCCGGGTCTTCTGCCGGGCTCCTCCGCTATCTTCTGCTCTTTTGCTATAGCGGAGGAGCCCGGTCTGCTGCCTTCTGCCTTCTTCCCTCTTCTCTTCAGGGGTCTCTCCGGTTCTTCTCCGCGCTCTCTGGGTCTTCTGCCGGGCATAAGGGGGCGGGGTCACGCCTATATAAGTCAGAGCGGAGCGCCCAGAGTGCATTCCAGCAGGAGAGAGCGTTGTGTCAACATCAGAAGAAGAGAAGAGGGAAGAAGGCAGAAGACCAGGCTCCTCCGCTATAGCAAAAGAGCGGCAAAAGAGCAGAAGATAGCGGAGGAGCCCGGCAGAAGAGCCGGAGAGCGCGGAGAAGAGCCGGAGAGACCCCCGAAGAGAAGAGGGAAGAAAGCAGAAGGCAGCAGACCGGACTCCTCCGCTATAGCAAAAGAGCGTCAAAAGAGCAGAAGATAGCGGAGGAGCCCGGCAGAAGACCCGGAGAGCGCGGAGAAGAACCGGAGAGACCCCGAAGTCGGAAGAAGACCCCCGAAGTCGGAAGAAGATCCCCGGAGCTGTCTAATAAATTACTTTAAAAATCTGTGTAGTGTTTTTTTTATTGACACTTTTTCCCTAGGTGAATGGGTAGGGGTACCATGTACCCCATACTCATTCACATAGGGCGGGGGGGCCAGGATCTGGGGGCCCCCTTATTAAAGGGGGCTCCCGGATTCCGATAAGCCCTCCGCCTGCAGACCCCGACAACCAACGGCCAGGGTTATCGGGAAGAGGCCCTTGTCCTCATCAACATGGGGACAAGGTGCTTTGGGGTGGGGGGGCCGCAGGGCGCCCCCTCCCCCAAAGCACCCACCCCACATGTTGAGGGCATGCTGCCTGGTACGGCTCAGGAGGGGGGTGCTCGCCCGTCCCCACCCCCTTTCCTGACCGACCGGGCTGCGTGCTCGGATAAGGGTCTGGTATGGATCTTGGGGGGGACCCCACGCCTTTTTTTGGCGTAGGGGTTCCTCTTAAAATCCATACCAGACCGAAGGGCCTGGTATGCCCCTGGGGGGGAACCCACACCATTTTTTTATTTAAAATTTGGCGTGGAGTTCCCCCTCAAGAGTCATACCAAACAGTGCGAGTCGGCACCCTGTCGGGTTGCCATGGAAATGGCAAACCGCAGCCAAACACGACCGCAGCTAATCACACTGTGCAAATGCAGCTGTTTGCAGTGCCTGGAGTCTTGAACTCCACACGAAAAAAAACATGCTTTTGACTGCGGCAGAATAGCCGTCCGTGTGAAAGGCGCCTTATCGTCGTGAGGCAGTCGGCAAATGGTTAATTTAAGTATATGTAAAACCAACATTTTAATTGTTTACTTTAAACAGAAACAGGGGGGAAATCTTCCGGGAATCGGGAATTCCTTTGACAAGTGTCTACAAGGGGTTTTATTTTACAGTGGGGAGACTGCTCTTAGTTCCTGTTGTGTCTATGGGTTAAGAACTGATGTTATCTTCCTTAATGGGACACAGACAGCAAAAAGAAAAAACTGACAAAGGTTTTTTTATGATTCCCTACACTAAAAAAAGACTTTACAGCTTTACATATACAAATTGTATACATTGGGTATGCTTGTAAACCCAAAAAAAAACTTGGGCATACACAACACACAATGTCTCTTTCCCTGACTGCCACTGCTTCCCCCCAACCCCAAAATGACAATTGGGTCTGCTGGGTAGTACAGTACAGTGTCCGTAGCTGCTGCTATTGAAAGCTACGTAGCAATGACATAACATTAAATAATTATAGCAACTACAACTGTTTATAAAAACAACATGAACAGTATCTTCTTTCATATATGTTTGGACCAGAAAATTCATAGCAGACATGATTTAACTGGAGATTTTTTTTACATTATTAGTGTTTTATTCACTGTACTGCCAATCTACAAATTGTAGCAAAGAGGTGGGCATATACACCTTAGTATCTAAGATACTGGACAGCATAATATATCTTGAAAAGTTCGTAAAATTACTGATAGGTTTCAGTCATTTCAACAACTCTTGTTGTTTAGTTGTATCCTGCATGCAGCAGGTCATTGGATGCTGCCCTGTCTTCACTGCTTAAGTGGATGAAGCCAAAGCTCCATACCAGGAAGTAATTGTGCCAAAACCTAATGTACCAAAAATTAGTAGTTTGGACAGTTTTGTCTTTAAAAAATATGTTTATCAAAAAAATAAAATAAAAACAGACATTTTTACAAGCCATTCATGTATGATATAAGATATCAGACTTTCCGCCTTCATTACAAGACCACAATGAGAGATGTTTAGGTGCTTTTGCCAGATGTTCGTACAGATGCATTCATTTTTAATGCAGACGTTTTATAATCCCTTAATTTTCTGTTGCTCTCTGTGTTCCCATTTTGGAGATTTCCCAACACTTCCTGCTCTTTTGGTAATGTCACCGTGCATGAATGAGAAAGGAAAATCTGAAATTTTACAGTTAATACCAGAACAGGAGTAGAGAGGACACCCCAGCAAGGACACATGTTCTGGTAGCAACTGTCTGTGATTTCCCATTCCAAATCCAAACTAGAAAAATATATTTTTAAATACCGGTATATATTTTGTCTAGAGTTCCACTGTAAGTTTCTACAACCCATTTAACTATGAATAGTCTTGCAGACATTTTTATAAATTGCAGCTGTCTTATCCTTGCTGCTTAACCTCCGTGAAAATCAACCTTAGTTGTAGTGATCAATATTCTTTTATTTAAAACTGGTTATTTTCAATTTTCAGTCTGACAATAAAAATTGATAACCAACCGTCAGTTTACACTCTCAGTCAAATTATTTGTCTCTGAAGATGTGATCTTCTTGAACTTACTTAATTTTTACCTATACTTGAGTGGCAGCTTACATTTTTACATTCTGTTTAAACTACTGAGGCTGAGTTCACACTATCTTCACATGCGGCTCACAGCAGGGGTCCAGTGCGTCCCCGCGCACTGTTTCAGGTCCGATTTCAGGCCAAATTTTGGGCTGAATTTGGACTTGAAATGAACTAAAAGATGCACAGGTCACCTGTGCAAATTTGCACCGGAGCCGCAGCTGAGATATGTGAACCGGCTCCATAGGGAGCCAGTCAAAATCTCCTGCAATTGTACTCGCATCCAATTCGCAATAGTGTGAACCCAGCCTCAAGGTGTGTGACAGCGTAGAGAAAAAATCTATAGCTCACCATACATAGACAGATCTGAACCTTACAGAAACAAATGACATACTGAAAGGTCTGGAGACCAGCACACCATTTTACTGCCTTGTTGTATTTCTTAATGAAATTTAAATTGGTTTTATTGCTTTTAAAGTCCTATTAGGGGGTGTGGTCAGCTACTGCGTGCTCCTTAGGTCTCGCACAACATCCTGCCAAAATCCTGCTTCCATTGCTTCCATTGATATACCCCAAAATTCTTTCAGGCTCAAGCCCCCCCCCCAATGTTTTGTGTGCTATTTTACCCTCGGTCAGCGTGACAAAGAGGAAAGAAGGAGTGGGTGTGACTGAGTGCACTGTCCAAGATGATGGTGGCAGCTCACATACCTGGGAGGTAGAAAATCAGCCAGAGAGTCAGCTGGAGAGGCAGTGGCTGCATGACTTAAATTGACACCCTTCTGACTCCCAGACCCAGAGTTCACTGTTTCATGTGGGCTTTGAGACTTCCTGGTAACCCAAGACCCCAACTAGCAACTGAAGAACTTTTTAATATCAATGAGGACTGGCAGGGAAAACTCAA
This sequence comes from Aquarana catesbeiana, assembly GCF_042186555.1. NCBI lineage: Eukaryota > Metazoa > Chordata > Amphibia > Anura > Ranidae > Aquarana > Aquarana catesbeiana. The sequence goes on from NC_133326.1 coordinate 177,907,345, forward strand.
GGATGCAATAAGTACTGCTGACTCGACTCCCAAACCTTTCAGAGACTGCAGTAGAAAGAGGAAAGACCCTGAACCCACTTTAAAGGATTCCCTGTCTGTGGTACAGCAGTGCAATGCCTCCCTTCACAGTTGAACCAACCACTTACAGGGGATTAGTGAAGACATTTCTTTATTAAACCAAAATCTCCCAAACATTCATGAGCACACCTCAGCACTGGATGCCAGTGACTTGAAGGGTGCTGTAACCCCCTAAAAGCCAATGTTAAGATAACATGTGTTATATAAGGCAAATGCTCATTTTCTTAAATCTGAGGATCTGGAGAAAAGAATAACAGCAACATCTACTAGTAGGCCTGCTTAAACATGCTGAGGATACTGACTTTGAAGAAAAATTGTTCCTTAAAACATCTGCTAAATGGCATCTCACTCTTCCCTTACAACTGGTCAACCTACAGAATGAATGGTAATACTGTCTAAACAGCTCTACAACTCAGTACTGACATTTTCATACACCGTATATGCTGCCCACTCCTTATCACCAGTCAAACGGGTAAACTTGTTTCATCAAATGTTAGAGGGATGGGGTGAATGACTCTCTAAAACATCAATCTGTTTTCGATTATCACACTCTAGTCCTTAGAAAAAAGAGAGGAGCTGCTCACTGTAGTAAAAGCCGATATTCAAATTGATTGAATAATCCAATGCACACACTATACTACCTGGTGCATCCATACTCTAATGCATTTTACTCCCACATGGTGCTTTTTTGTAGAGCAAAGTAGACTCTACAAATGTGCTACTTGTAGGTATGATGGTCTTGGAGTGGACAGTGACTAGGAGCCTGCCCCTGGTTTCAGAGGAATAGAGGGAAAATGTGTCTGCAGCTGAATACAGATGCTTTCAATACATTACTGTCTTTGATATGTGATGTGTTCTTAGCCTTCCTTGGTTTGCTTGCATGAGACACACACCACCACTGTGACCATATGATTCCTTAAAAGGAGATTTATCCATATAGCCTACCACGTCCAACATTCATTCTATTTGTTGGATGTCAGCGTTCCCTGTCCTGCATTGACCTTGTCTTAGGTACTTATGGGATCCTTCCATTTATCTTTTCAGTGGAAATACAACCTAGCGTATTCTAGAGGATCAGTATACCTTATGCTTGCTTCTAACCAAGCAGGTATGCGCATTGGCTGACATTTTAACCCTTTTTGGGTGTCTCTTTTTCAGTTGCATACTACCATTGAATCCTAAATGACCTTGTTTGTATCCACTAGCAATGCCTCTGGCGCACAAGGTGTGGTATCAGACATGTTTATCTGAAAGGCTGTCTTTTTTTTTATGGGTTGTAGTTATTATGTTTTTAGTGTGATTTACAGAAAAAAAAGAAGAGCCAACATCAAAATAAAACATACAAAATAGCATTGCATGTATCAGTTCACGTACTGATCAAAAGTGCACATACACATCTTGATACACTCAAGTGGCACAACATAAAGAGGCTGAAGTAAGAGTATATAATAAAATATACACAGTATATTGATAAACACCAAATGTCTACACAGATGGGCCCTTAGAGGGCAAATAAAGGTACAAAAATGTATATTCAACACCGGACAACATGCAGGCTCATCAAAAATAAGTGTTTTCTGTTGGATTTGGGAAGCCAGGAAGTAAAGTTTAGGGTTAGGGACCACCAATCCTTCACCATCCTTTGGAAGCTGGACCACCTCCAACTTAATTCTGGGACTTCTTCCCTTCCACATAGAATCCCTAAATAGGAATTCTATTTTTCTAAATACATTTTGGGATATCCGTAGGGGAGATTTATAAAGGATTTACAATACCTGTGGCATCCATAGTATTTTAATAAGGTTGACCTTCCCTACAATAGGGTGGGGAAATTTGCACCAGGATGTACAATTGTTACTGATAACATAAAGTGGGAACACATTTAAGTTGTCCTTAAAAAATGTAGGTTCAGTGTCAACTTTTGTAAATGGATTCAACTGCTATATGCACAGTCCATAGCCTCTTTTCAAGTGAATAAATTAAAGGTGCCTGGCTTTGATCTGTGTTGCAGGATAAGACAAGGCTGGCCACTATCACCTTTGGACCTTCAAAGTAGCAATAATGTCCTTAGCCTTCCTGTTATGACCGTATGTACACTTAGACATTTATAGTAGTTCAGAAGCAGTTGAGATTAAAAGCATTTTTCTAAAAGCAAAAAATCCCATTCAGGGCGGTAGTTTAGTGGCATTTGAAACATAAAATGCTTGTAACAGCGTGCAAATGCGTCTAAACACGGTAACTCTGTAAGAGAGATTTTTCCTGCATTTAAGAGCGTCTACTGAGGTTATTGGTAAAAAAACGCTTCTAAACGCAAACGCTCATAAACGTGGCATGCAAAAGTGGCAAAATGGACGTTTTTAGCCGTCGGTTACTAGCCGTCAAATTCCAGCGTTCAGAAGAGGTTTTCAAACGTTCTGTGTACATGAAGCCATAAGAGTTTTTTTTTATTTTGTTTGTTTTTTTTTTAGTTATTTTGCTGCAGTGATGTAGGGGCCTGGCTAGCCCAAAGTTATGCTGTGGCAATACACCTTGGTCTCACAAGCATCCCCACAGTAATGAGGTCATCATTTTGCTCTGTCACCCCTCCCACTTCCAGCATCAGTTCTTCCATGGTAGGGAATCCCCAGATGCTAATATTTGGTTCTTATCCCTTGCAGTATTTACTGCAAGGGATTTAAGGCAAAGTAACAGGTTGCTATGATAACATGCATCAAAATGAGTTAATAATTGCCTTACTTCCAACTTCCCTGATCTGCCACCATAGTTTGAAAAAAAAAATCCAGTACATTTTGGTATTGGTGAATACATAATACTCCCTTCTATTTTATCACTGTGTAATGCTCAAGACCTGAGCACCTGATCACCAGGGCAATATTGACATATAGGAATAGAGTAGAGCATCGATCAAGCTTTGACTTTCTTAACCACTTGACCTACAGAAGGTTTTTTCCCCTTCACAACCAAAGCAATTTTTGCCATTCAGCACTGCGCCACTTTAACTAGCAGTTGCTTGGCTGTGCAACACTGTATGCAAATTACATTTTTATAATTTTTTCCAAACAAATCGAGCTTTCTTTTGGTAATTTTTGATCACCACTGGGTTTTTTATTTTTTGTTCTATAAATGGAAAAAATCAAAAACAATATTTTTTGCTTTCTGTTATAAAACATATCCAATAAAATCAAATTTCTTCCTACATTCATGCCTTTGGTACAAATAAATCCCAGTGTGTATGTTAATTGGTTTGTGGTCAAGTTATGGTGTCTACAAACTATGGTATATACAGTGGGGACGGAAAGTATTCAGACCCCCTTAAATTTTTCACTCTTTGTTATATTGCAGCCATTTGCTAAAATCATTTAAGTTCATTTTTTTTTCCTCACTAATGTACACATAGCACCCCATATTGACATAAAAACACAGAATTGTTGACATTTTTGCAGATTTATTAAAAAAGAAAAACTGAAATATCACATGGGCCTAAATATTCAGACCCTTTGCTGTGACACTCATATATTTAACTTAGGTGCTGTCCATTTCTTCTGATCATCCTTGAGATGGTTCTACACTTTCATTTGAGTCCAGCTGTGTTTGATTATACTGATTGGACTTGATTAGGAAAGCCACACACCTGTCTATATAAGAACCCAAAGATCACTGTGGCTGAGCTCCAGAGATGCAGTCAGGAGATGGGAGAAAGTTGTAGAAAGTCAACCATCACTGTAGCCCTCCACCAGTCGGGCCTTTATGGCAGAGTGACCCGACAGAAGCCTCTCCTCAGTGCAAGACACATTAAAGCCTGCATGGAGTTTGCCAGAAAACACCTGAAGGATGCCAAGATGGTGAGGAATAAGATTCTCTGGTCTGATGAGACCAAGATAGAACTTTTTGGCCTTAATTCTAATTGGTATGTGTGGAGAAAACCAGGCACTGCTCATCACCTGTCCAATAAAGTCCCAACAGTGTAGCATGGTGGTGGCAGCATCATGCTGTGGGGGTGTTTTTCAGCTGCAGGCACAGGACGACTGGTTGCAATCGAGGGAAAGATGAATGCGGCCAAGTACAGAGATATCCTGAAAGAAAACCTTCTCCAGAGTGCTCAGGACCTCAGACTGGGCCGAAGGTTTACCTTCCAACAAGACAATGACCTTAAGCACACAGCTAAAATAACAAAGGAGTAGCTGCACAACAACTTTGTGACTGTTCTTGAATGGCCCAGCCAGAGCCCTGACTTAAACCCAATTGAGCATCTCTGGAGAGACCTAAAAATGGCTGTCCACCAACGTTTACCATCCAACCTGACAGAACTGGAGAGGATCTGCAAGGAGGAATGGCAGAGGATCCCCAAATCCAGGTGTGAAAAGCTTGTTGCATCTTTCCCAAAAAGACTCATGGCTGTATTAGATCAAAAAGGTGCTTCTACTAAATACTGAGCAAAGGGTCTGAATACTTAGGACCATGTGAAATTTCAGTTTTTCTTTTTTAATAAATCTGCAAAAATGTCAACAATGCTGGGTGCTGTGTGAACATTAATGAGGAAAAAAAATGAATTTAAATGATTTTAGCAAATGGCTTCAATATTACAAAGAGTGAAAAATTTAAGGGGGTCTGAATACTTTCCGTCCTCACTGTATACTGGAATTTACGCAGCTTTTTCTTTTTAACTGCCCATCACATTTTTTGAGATGCTAAAATGCCAGGGCAGTACAATCACCCCCCCCCATGATCCTTTTTTGGAAAGTAGACTTTCCAAGGTATTTGCTGAGAGGCATGCTGAGTCCATGGATGATTTTACTTTTTGCCACATGTTTTTGGGAAATTACAAAAATGTTATATTTTCACAAAGTTATGACTTTAATTAGATATTTCTCACATATGCCATGGGTATATGTGGACCCCAATACACATTCTGCTACTTCTCCCGAGTATGGGGATACTGCATGTCTGAGACTTTTTGGGAACCTAGCTGCATAAGGGGGCCCAAAATCAATGATCACCTTCAGGTTTTCAAAGGGCGTAGATTCCTCATTTTACTTTTGGAATACCTATCACAGTTTTTGATGCAAGAATAGTTCAGACACCCCTCCAATGACCCCTTTTTGGAAAGAAGACACTTTATGGTATTTGATAAGAGGCATGGTGAGTATTTTGCAGATCTCATTTTTTGTCACAAGGTTTTAAAAAATGAAAAAAAAAACTGTCAGGATTCAGTAGCAGGGAGACCAGATATGTGTAGCTACATTCAGAAAACTGAGACCAAACAATGTATATATCCTTTAAGTGAGATTAATTTACAGTGAAACAAGAGACAAGCACACACCATCAAACAGTAAACATGAACAAACCACAGTGACAAAATACCTGTAAGAAAATATAAATAACACTGCGCTAACCCAATGTGAAAAGCAGCTACATAAAATATGACCAATATTGTAAACAGAAGTAAAAGTGAAATGCAGCGCTAAAAATGATAACCAATGGTAAAAGGCACATCAGACATGGTGACCATTACCAATATATACATAGCTGAAACACATGAAGCATAATACCAAAAAACTGAATATTAGACGGGATATAGTAAAGTCCTAATGTATGGCTATGAATCTGATACAAGAAAGTCCCAAACATAGGCTAAATATGAATGTTGGACTGATGTAGAAATCTTCTCTTGTATATCATGAGTTGTACGATCAAGGGAAGTGAATAGATGGAATACGCTTACCAGCAGGAGTGGATTCGGATGCCGGTGACACCGAATCAAACAGGCTCTGAGATCCTTAATGGACGATGGTTGGACGATGGTTGGTCCTGGAAATCCCAGATCTCAAGGGGGATCTATCCTCTATGGTCCACGTCATGACTGTCCATTCAGAAGTCCAAGGGGAAATTCTCTGCCACAAACAAGTCTCCAGAGCATGGATGGTTCCCAAAAAGATGGATAGGACGCCAATAGTGCAGATCAAATGATGTATTTTATTGGATATAACCAATAATCAACAAACGATATAAAAATGTGATCACGTGTAAAACAATAAAATCAAATGTAGGAAAGAGTAAGGCTCACCCGATGCGTTTCGTCCACATGGACTTCAACAGGGGCATCAAACTCCTCTCCTACACTGTACAAATTTATATAAAAACGATGCCAATCATATGGCCAATCAAACGCCAGCAATGGAGTCATGTGACAAATCGACTCCTGATAGGCCAAAGAGGAATCAGCTGACTGCCTGGGACTGTCCAATGAAGCCACCCACTAATGGGGAAGGAACGTATCCCTTGATCAATAGGGAATTAATAAGAATAAAGATAATAACAATCAAGATGATAGGGAGATAACCCAAATGATCATGATTTCCACAGTGCTGTAATCATCTGTGCCCACTCAGAGAGTTCTACAATGCATCAGTACATTTGTCATAAAAGCATATACATAATGCCTAAATCCAGATTGTAAATGTGGGTATCCGGGGAAACATTATGCAGGTTATTAATGAAAGCCCCCTGTGGGTCACATGACCGCATCGTTCCTAGCATGGCCAATCGTATTGCATGCTGCACGATCCTTCTTATTGGATCTTTGTAGTAAACAGGAAGAACCACAGGGAAATGATCACGTGACATGTCTGCTGACATAGTCACATGATCTCGAGAGACGAATCACGTCTCAATCACTAGAAGCCTGAGAGTCATGTGGCAACAAAGGAAGTCACATGCTTTCCTGTGGCCAATAGAACAGTCTTATATCTCCCACTCGTCCGGACTGTAAGCAGGGAAGGTAATTCCATCCACTACAGCCCGGAAGTGTGGGTCACATGACCGCATCATTCCTAGCATGGCCAATCGTATTGCATACTGCACGATCCTTCTTATTGGATCTGTGCAGTAAACAGGAAGAACCACAAGGAAATGATCACGTGACATGTCTGCTGACATAGTCAAATGATCTCGAGAGACGAATCACGTCTCAATCACTAGAAGTCTGAGAGTCATGTGGCAACAAAGGAAGTCACATGCTCTCCTGTGGCCAATAGAACAGTCTTATATTGGGAGATATAAGACTGTTCTATTGGCCACAGGAGAGCATGTGACTTTCAATTATTTTGGTATTATGCTTCATGTGTTTCAGCTATGTATACATTGGTAATGGTCACCATGTCTGATGTGCCTTTTACCATTGGTTATCATTTTTAGCGCTGCATTTCACTTTTACAAAATACCTATGACTACTGTATATACAAAATATGTACACTATGAAAGACATGGGTCACAGGTAATACCAGTGATACAAGGTAGGGGGGAATCAAGACTGGGTACAGAAGCCGGGTACAGAAGCCAGGAGCAGGCCAGGAGCAGGAGTAAGCAGCAGGGTACAGAATGCAAGATTTGCTTAGGAGCAGGAAAACAAGGACAAGAATGGACAGAATGGCTATCAAAACAGTGTTTTAGTAGGAGCAGCCTTATATAGCCATCTGGCAGCTGAAACCAGGTGGAGCTGATCACTGAAGCTTGCTGGCTTCTGGTAGACACTTGATGGTGGACACTGGAACTGCAGCAATCAGCCCACAACACCACAGTGGCACCAGCAGGGGAACTCAGTCCTAACATAAACAATAAATTTTTGGTTTCTTTCTTCATTTTCCAAAAACTTGTGGCAACAAATGAAAAATACTCACCAGTCACCATGCCTCTTAGCAAATACCTTGGAGTGTCTACTTTCCAAAAAAGGGGTCATTTGGGGAGTATATGTACTATCCAGGCATTTTAGCGCCTCCAAAATTCTAATAGGTAGTCAGCAAATAAAATGCAAAAGTTTTGCCCTTTGAAAGCCTGAAAGTGGTTATTGGATTTTGGGCCCCCATACGCAGCTAGGCTCGCAAAAAGTCTCATACATGTGGTATCCCCATATTTGGGAGAAGGAGCAGAATGTGTCTTGGAGTGTAATTCCATGTATACACATGACGTGTGTGGAAAAAGAGACAACTTTGTGTAAAAAAAAAAAAATGTGTATCATTTTACAAAAAAACTTAAAATGTGTCAAAAAATAAGATCTTCCAAAGACTCAACATGCCTCTCAGCAAATACCTTGGGGCGTCTGCTTTCCAAAAAGGGGCCATTTTGGGAGGGTGTTTGAAATGTCCTGGCATGTTAGGGCCTAAAAGCATTACGTGTATAGCCAGTATTAGGAGTTTCTGCCACACTCCTAATGTTGGACATACATGCAATGTTCTTTTTTTTGTTCAGCCCATGAACAGATTCCTCCATTCACATTGATCGATGTGGATAAAGAAATCTCTGCTGGAAAAAGTATATGATATGCCCACAAGCTTTCGCCACACATCCACCCACTCTGCTAATGTTCGGCATGCATGTAATGTTCTTATTTTCGTTTGGTATACACAATCATAATTAAAAAAAAAATCCTGATCACTACCCCAGAGTAGTACAGTGTTACTATGGTAACACTATATTGCTCTGGTCACAGTGTGTTAGAAAAAGAATCATGAAAAAAAAGTAATAAAAAATAAAACAAGAAAAAAAGGATTACATTTTATTACTTCTTTTTTACATACTGTCATTGTCAGTGTCCCTGATCACTGCCACACCAGTTATATGATAATGCTGTACTGCACTGGTGATATTATGTAAAAAAAATAATTGTGACAAAAAAATGACAACAAAGTGAAAATGGCCACATTTGGCCCAATTAGCCATTTTCCCTCCCCGGTGTCATGTGACTCATTAGTGTTACAAGGTCTCAGGTGTGAATGGGGAGCAAGTGTGTTAAGTTTAGTGTTATCGCTCTTACTCTCTCATATTGGTCACTGGAAGTTCAACATGGCACCTCATGGTAAAGAACTTTCTGAAGATCTGAAAAAAAAGAATTGTTGCTCTACATAAAGATAGCCTAGGCTATAAGAAGATTACCAAAACCCTAAAACTGGGCTGCAGCACGGTGGCCAGGACCAAACAGCGGTTTAACAGGACAGGTTCCACTCAGAACAGGCCTCGCCATGGTCAACCAAGGAAGTTGAGTGCACATGCTCAGTGTCATATCCAGAGGTTGTGTTTGGGAAATAGATGTATGAGTGCTGCCAGCATTGCTGCAGAGGTTGAAGGGGTGGGGGATCATCCTGTCAGTGTTCACACCGTATGCCGCACACTGCATCAAATTGGTCTGCATGGCTGTTATCCCAGAAGGAAGCCTCTTCTAAAGATGATGCCCAAGAAAGCCTGCAAACAGTTTGCTGAAGACAAGCAGGCTAAGGACATGGATTACTGGAACCATGTTCTGGGGTCTGATGAGATCAAGATAAACTTATTTGGTTCAAAAGGTGTCAAGCGTGTGTAGCAACAACCAGGTGAGGAGTACAAAGACAAGTGTGTCTTACAGTCAGGCATGGTGGTGAAAGTGTCATAGTCGGGGGCTGCATGAGTGCTGCCTGCACTTGGGGGCTACAGTTCATTGAGGGAACCGTGAATGCCAACATGTACTGTGACATACTGAAGCAGAGCATGATCCCCTCCCTTCAGAGACTAGGCCGCAGGGCAGTATTCCAACATGATCATGACCCCAAACACACTTCCAAGGCAACTGCTGCCTTGTTAAAGAAGCTGAAGGTAAAGGTGATGGACTGGCCAGGCATGTCTTCAGACAACCCTATTGAGCATCAGTGGGGCATCCTCAAATGGAAGGTGGAGGAGCACAAGGTCCACCAGCTCTGTGATGTCATCATGGAGGAGTGGAAGAGGACTCCAGTGACAACCTGTGAAGCTCTGGTAAACTCCATGTCCAAGGGGGTTAAGGCAGTGATGGAAAATAAAGGTGTCCACAGAAAATATTGACACTTTGGGCCCAATTTGGACATTTTCACTTAGTGGTGTACTCACTTTTGTTGCCAGCTGTTTAGACATTAATGGCTGTGAGTTATTTTGAGGGGAATTTACACTGTTATACAAGCTATACATTCACATTGTAGCAAAGTGTAATTTCTTCAGTGTTGTTACATGAAAAGATATAATAAAATATTTACAAAAATGTGAGGGGGTATACTCACTTTTGTGAGATACTGTATATACCATAGTTTGTGGACTCATGTTTTTTTTTTCCAAAATGTTCCGTTGTTTTTCATTTATTTAGCAAAAAATAAAAAACCCAGTGGTGAATAAATACCACCAAAATAAAGCTCTATTTGTGTGAAAAAAATAGTAAAAATGTCTTCTGGGTACAGTGTTGCATGGCTGACGCAATTGTCATTCAAATTGTGACAGTGCTGAAAGCTGAAAATTGGCCTGGGCATGAAGGGGTAAAAGTGCTTGGTATTAAAGTGCACCGTATCTAAAGGCAAAACTTTTTGTTTCAGGTTTTCAAAAGCTCAGGGAATGATTGAGACCATTGTTTTCCCCTCATTTCATATTTCAAAGATACAACAGAGAGTATGAGGTAACCTCTCCAAAGTAAGAGGAAATCCTCTCCAGTTTTTTAATGGTGTGATCATTGAAAGATTTCCCCTCACCTGTTACAATGCTAAAATTTGGGTTTTCACAGCACTTTCTGTACCATCATTCTGAATCTCCACGGGGGGGCACGAACAACAACAAAAACCTGACAGAGTTTAACAAAGCTAAGTTCTCCTTTTTTATTCTCTAAATTCCAGCTTCCCCATGTACCAATATACAATTAATGTACCTCTGTTGCACAAAAACAAAAAGCTTTCTCTATATTCTAGGACAGGCACTACCTCAGCCACTATTCTCCTATAGAAAACTCCTTCATTACTTCTTGCTAATCATTCTAGTATTTGGGGATCTGAAAACTGTTAGTGAACTAGGGAAATAGTTCAGGAGTTGACTATAATAACACATACCCTGCACCTGCCCTCCTCCTCCAGGAGAATGCTTCCATCCACCCTTGTACTTACATGCACTCATTATCAGTAAGCACCAATCTCACTGAATACACAGTCCTATACTGATTGATTGTTTTGTATCTTACCTTCTTCCTTCATAGATCGTTCATTTGGCAGAGTATGCAGGAGCTAAGCAATCACATAACAGCCTATGTGGAGCAGAGCTGTAGTATTAGAAACAGGAGAAGTTTGTCCCTGGATATCTGTAAAGCTCACCATACACTATACAATATGGCTGTACAATCTCCTTTAGATCTGTCAACTATGTAGTGCAATGGCCTGCCTGGATACAGAGTGATTGGGTAGATAGGTGTATCCTCTTATTATATAGTTTTGGTGAATCTGAAGGACTTTGTACAGAGATTGCACAATTAGATTGTATAGTGTATGGCCACCTTTATACACCTAAAATGAACATGCATTTTGTTGAGTGCAAAAACATTCAACAAATGCACAGTAAAAAGTATGCAAACCACAACCCGCCAAAATGCAACATGAACTAGTTTGCTCTTTACTACATTTGTCACATATAGGGAAGCCCAATTAAATAAAAAAACATATTATACTCTTCTATACTAAACAATTCTAACTCGCGTGTCCCATCTTACTGCTTTAACTGGGAAAGGACTTTGGTGACACAAAAACCCCTGAGACCTGGAAAAAATCTGGGACACATTATTCGTTGCTCCCGCACTGTTATAAGTTTAGAAAACTCCTTTAAAGTCCTGTCCCGGTGGTATTTTACTCCAGCTAGAATTGCTAAATGCCTCCCTTCTTACCCCTCTACATGCTTTAGGGGATGTTCAGACCTAGGAGATATGAAGCACATATGGTGGACATGCCCTAAGGTTAAACAAATGGGGATAAGGGTCTATAACATGGTTAATTCGATGTTACATATGAACCTGCAAAAAGATCCCTGGGAAGCGCACCCATATGTTTTCAGCCAGGAAGCAGATGATTGCAAAAGTGCGGAAGATGGCAATTCTCAACTTTGACAAGGTGAAAAGTCGGGTGCACAAGAAACTGAATGAGAAACTGACTGTGATATTACCTGACACACACAATACATTTTTACATACCTGGTAGCTCTGGCATAGATTACATCCCATCAGCACAACCACCTTCGCTTTTCCTAGAATTGTAATCCAACATAACAAGTCAATATTCCAATAGTGAACCTTTCCCCCCTCTCTTTTTCCGCATTCCCTTTTTTCTATCTTTTTCCCCAGATCCTCTCCACCTTAGCACTGCCTTTCTGCCCATAATCTAGAGCGGTACTTCTTTTTTGGTCCTATGGACGACTGTACTGTTCTTTCTAGTTCAAGGGCCTTAGTTGAAAAAACAAAAAAAACAAAGCATATCCAATCTCCAGGCAGGGCTCTGACAATTGTCTAATGGTAGGTATAATATTGCTTGGGACCTCTGGTCCTACATTTCTATATCACTGTTTAATGTTCTGTATCTGCAGAGAGAAATTCCTTTAACTGTCTATTTTTCTTGTCATTTCTAAAAAAAATAAAATAAAATTCAAGTGAAAAAGATCTAATCCAGGCAAAAAAAAGAAATTCAAAAAAATGCGCTCCCACTACGCTGTGTGGATGGGGCCTGAAAGTGAAATTGGTGTGTTTACACCCTCCCCGTTCTCTGAGCTGGACGTGGATTACAAAAACATTGAACTGAGATGTGAAGATTCAAAGCTGCCATGGACTAGGTAAGTGAAAGATAAGTACATCGGGATGGTTTGGACGGAAAAAAAGAAGAGACTTAAATTTATTATGAAAAGTGAAAATGCCTGAAAAGGTGAACTTAGTTTTTAGCATTTTGACTCTCTATCCAAAACTAAAAAAAAAGGTTTTAACTTTACATGCCCTTTTGAAGAAATATGCAAACGAAATTGTAGAGTAACAAATATAGACCCCCTGAGCCTGATATTGTAAACCTTCTATTCAGAACCTTCTACCTCTCCCAGTCTGTAGTTTAGCAGTATTAAATTATGTTTCTATGGTTCAACTTTAAAGAGACCCTGTTACCAGACCAATAATGTCTACATAAATCTTCTTATAAGATTATGCGTGCATTTAAAGTATTTAATGCATGCATGCATGTTAATTACCTGTACAAACCTCCCTTCTATAGACATCCAAAAGCACTGAGACTGCTGACGGGTGCCACCATCTGGAATCCCTTTCACACTGCTCTGCTGAAAAAATCTGTTTCTTTTATGCATTTCCGGTGTGTTTCTTGGTTGTCTGACTACCAGCCTGTGAAACATGAACAATGGCTCAAAAAACGCACCAAAATCACAACCATAAATATTGTACAGTCAAGAGATATGACACAAATCATTAAGAATTAGAATGACAAATAATTGTTGTCTAATTGCAGGTTAGCTAAGGAGCAGTAGGCAATGTAGTAGTTTTCAGTAGTAATGTAAACCTATCTCTCCATCTGTCTGGATGCAGTTCAAGTTCACATTGCTTCTGTAACTGGAAACATTGTAACTGAGATGCAATAAAGAACTGTAGAAAGTTAAATTGTTTAGAGTAGGTTATGCAAGGTTTTCAAACAATGCTTGCAGAAAAAGTGTAACTATGAGTAACATAAAAAGTGGCATAAAGGGCTGCAGTCTATAACACAGTCATTTTTGTTTTGATGAGTTCTTCATAGACTCCAGAAGAGGAGGTAATGGACTGCTCTGTGCATAATCATTACACAGAGCAGGTAAATATAACCTCATTTTATTATTTTAGCAAAAAAAAAAAAATCTGAGTGTTTAATATTATTTAAATAAAAAAATAAATAAAAAAGTGTAAAGAATACATTTAAAAAAATAAATAAAGATAATTAAAAAAATAATTAAAAGCACCCCAGCCCATGCATACACACAAATGCAAACACATTAGTTTGCCTTTGACCAATGGCTAAATAATTTTCCAGAAAAAAATGCTGATTTTAACGTGTGAGAAAATTTTAAAATCGCCCTGAACAGTAAGTGATCAAAGAAAAAACTGAGAAATACCCCACAATGTATGCCCATCAAAAACCACATCATCCAGTAATGCATATCCATCATTCACAATAACCAAAGGAAAAACATGATCTGATCCTGCTGCTGATTTTAAATTACATCTCATGGGGCCCTGCTACTAAAAGTAAACATAGGGATGGGGTCTTCCATGTGATGTCTTTGACATAAATGTCATTGGCCCAATATGTCTATGGGGCCAGTGTTGTCACACTATTCCTTTGTTTACATGGCCAGGGATTCTCAGTCAGTAAATAATGGGGCTGGGTAATGTCACTGGTTGCTAAGGATGTTGAAGATTCTGGCTCCCTTAGCAATCATTGACAGATAGGAAGCTGTCATGTATAGTAGCAGTAGCAATATCACTACCATACATGATTGGTTCCTGCCGAATGGGGTAAAAGTCCAGTGTTAGAAATTAACTTCCAGACAGTCAAAGTCCAGTCCAAACATGTGTTCAGATCAAACCTTATCCCTATTCAGAAACATATCAGGAGCACAGCAATCCCAAGAGATGTATGGCAGAGTTTATAACTGCTCAAATCAGCTAAAATCAGAAACTTGAACCCTAGAGACAGAGTCTTACTTTTGGTGCCCCTTGTAGAGTGTAATTTTCTTGCAAAGTGGCAAGATTCATATGAAATCAGAGAGAAATATCAGTGATTTAAAGTACCAGGTACACCAGTCCAAAAAGAGAAAGCCCCTCCAAAATATGCCATGTTAACCTAAAAACCCCAGAAGGATCAGGAAGTTCTATCAACAAAAATCACCCTAAAGTATCACCAGCAAAAGGTATACCTGAGGCTAGGATGTCAATGATCCTCTCTGCCGCTCAGATTCAGGAGGAGAGTGAGTACTTGCAGAAAAATTGAGAGGTGTTTTCAGAATTATCTGGCCAAACTAACCTCATTTAAAATGGCGTTGTAAAAGAGCTGCACAACAAAATTAAGGTAAAACCTTATCAGGTACCTGAAGCTCAGAGAAAAGCCATTTCTAAAGAAGTACAGATAATGTTAGCCTTTGGTGTTATAGAGGAATCTAATATGAGTATTCAAGTCACTCACCCCTATGACAAATGCCAGGTGGAAATAGGCCTAGAAGAGGCAACAGCATTTGGCAGGGCATTATGAGGGCTCTAATGATCAAGGCTGAAGTAATAACAAGTGGGCCTCAGTCAGTGTAAAAAGCAAGTTAGAGACCTTTTAGAGTTTGTAGGATACTATTGGAGGTGCTTAACTTTGCTACAATAGCAGCTCCACCTACTGATCCCACCAAAAGGAACACATTCACCATGGTGAAATGGAATTTAGGTGTGGAGAGACCCTTTTAAGAATTGAAGGCAGGATTGTGCAAGTGACCAGTGTTTACCACTCCCAACTTACATAGTTAATGAGATTGAAAAAATACACAAGTTCATCTAATTCAAACGAAAATAAAATAAATAGAAAACGTACATATACAGAGTCCTATATCCTCATATTTCCTCTTAAAGTATAACTAAAGGAAAATGTCCACTTCCTGTTTGGCTATGGAACAGGAAGTGAAGCAACATCTCTGCAATGGAACATAGATGGCCAAAAATAAATTGACTGTTGTTATAACCCTTCCTTTCGCTATCCAAAATGAACAAAACAGTTTTACCTATATATCTACTTTAATTGCATCTTCTCAAGAGAGAATACATTCAGTTCAGCTAATTGTTCCCCAAACCTGAAGTCTTCCTTTCCTCCTATCAGTTTAGTTTGGTTGCGCTTCTCTGCAGTTTCTTTAGTTCCGCAATATCCTTTTTGTGATCTGGTGTCTAAACTAAACTATGTATTCCAGTCGAGGTCCTACTAATTGATCTGTACAGGGACAAAAATATGCCTGTCTCTGGAGTCTATGTCTCTTTAAATACAATAAAGTATTTGCTAGCTTTATAACTGCAGTTTTGCACTGCATGCTAATATTAAAGTGTAACTAAAGGTTTTTTTTTAGTTTTAGAGTGGAGAGGGATTAGAGCACCTTTCAGTTTTTATTGCTGTCTGTACCCCTTTAGGGAAGTGGAGGGATTTCCCCTCACTTCTTGTTTAGCTATATGACTAGGAGTGAATCTGCTAGTCGTATAGGTGAATCATGGAATCTCCCCAAGGAGTGAATCTGCTAGTCGTATAGGTGAATCATGGAATCTCCCCAATGGGACACAGATGGCAAAAAAAACCTGAGAGGGGTTATAACCCTCCCTTACTCTATTAAAAATGAAAAAAAAATATTTGTCTTTAGTTACACTGTAACTCTGTGATCTACCAGAACACCCAGATCCTTCTCAACCATTGACTCCCCCAGTTGTACTCCTTCTACAAGGTGCACAACTTTACATGTATGAACTTTAAACCCCACTTACCATATAGTTGATCAATCAAACAGTACATTAAGGTCTGCTTGTCAGTTGGGGGCATCCTGTAAGGATGCCCCCAAACACAAAAATGAGGACATTTGGAAAGGATCTCATCTACAAACACAGAAATGTTATTTTTACTACAAAACTCTCTGTACACACACAGTATATATATATATATATACATATATATATATATATATATATATATATATATATATATATATATATATATATATATATATACACACACACATAGTGCTTAGAAAAAGTATTCATACCCCTTGAAATTGTCCACATTATGTCATGTTATAACCAAAAACGTACATGTATTTTATTGGGATTTTTTGTGATAGACCAAACACAAAGTGGCACATAATTGTGAAGAGGAAGGAAAATGATAAATGTGAAAAGTGTGGTGTGTAGAACCACTTTTCGCTGCAATTACAGCTGCAAATTATTTTGGGGATGCCTCTACCAGCTTTGCACATCTGACATTTCTGCCCATTTTTCTTTGCAAAATAGCTCAAGCTCTGTCATGGAGAGTGTCAGTGAACAGAAATTTTCAAGTCTTGCCACAGATTCTCAATTGTATTTAGCTCTGGACTTTGACTGGGCCGTTCTAACACATGAATATGCTTTGATCTAAACCATTCCTTTGTAGCTCTGGCTGTATGTTTAAGGTCGTTGTCCTGCTTGAAGGTGAACCCATGCCCCAGTCTCAAGTCTTTTGCAGACTCTAATGCCCCGTACACACAGTCGGACATTGATCGGACATTCCGACAACAAAAATCCTAGGATTTTTTCCGACGGATGTTGGCTCAAACTTGTTTTGCATACACACGGTCGCACAAAGTTGTCGGAATTTCCGATCACCAAGAAGGCGGTGACGTCAACCACGTACGACGAGACTAGAAAAGGCCATTTCAGAACCAAGCGCAGCACCCTTTGGGCTCCTTTTGCTAATCTCGTGTTAGTAAAAGTTTGGTGAGAGACGATTCACGCTTTTTCAGACTCGTGGCTTTCAGATCGTTTTCTGCGGTTCAGTTTGTGCTTGTGGGTTTGTATCTGCTCTTCAGTGCGTGCAAGCAAGCTCCGCGTGACTTAGTCATTGTGTTCTTGTTCGTTCGTTACTGTTTTTCAGGTCGCTCTTCACAGGCCTTGCTGTTCTTCAGTGCGTTCTGTTACTGCGTTCTGAGCAGCTGAGCGTTTTCTAGCCATGTTGCGTATACGTACTCCTCATAGAGTTCGTGCTGTGCGGGGGCTTGGTGTTGGGGTCCTGACCTTGACACAAGTCCAGTCCATGAACAGGGTGGGGAGGAGTTCATGGACCAAGAATTGGTTGCTTCAGCGTGACCAGTTCTGTCATATGCCTTTGCTCCATGAGATCCGTGAGAATAATCCTGATGATTTCAGGAACTTTCTCCGGATGACGGACCCCGTATTTCACCGTTTGTTGGCTTTGCTGACCCCCTATATCAGCAGGCAGGATACCTGCATGAGGCAAGCCATCACTCCAGAGCAGAGGCTCGTCGCTACTCTGCGGTACTTGGCGACGGGGAGAAGCCTGCAGGACTTGAAGTTCTCGACAGGCATCTCCCCCCAGGCTCTGGGAATCATTATCCCGGAGACCTGTTCTGCCATCATCCAGGTCCTGCAGAAGGAGTATATGAAGGTAAGATTTTTATCCTTTAATATCACATTTTATTGTATATAATGTTTGCTAATGTATTGTATTTCTTTCCTCATTCCCTAATTACCATGATTGTAATATGCTGTGAATGTCCCCTTTGTTCTCATGCATGCTGGAATTTTATGGGTTTTTTTTGTCCTTCATACATATTTGCCTTCACTTACCTCCCCAGCATGCTCTCATGACCTATATTCACATCATGTAGTCACTTAACAATGTATTTTATCAGCTCCATAGTAGTGCTTTAGCCCAAACACCCCTAAAATGTTTAGAAATCTGATTTGTGCATTAAATTCAGGCAGAGTGCCAGAGGCTTTTTTTGTGGTGTCCTCAAATCATTTTTAACCCTCCCTCCCCCCAACTGCTAAGTCAGCTGATCCCAATTCTCTATCTATCCTTAATCATCTATCTGCTGACTTTGCCAAACCCATACACACTATACCCACCTCTTTTGTGGTCAGATTTATGGATGAATTCCCCAAAGCACGTAGTGCAAGGGCCTGCCTGTATACTTTCAAATGGTACTGTTTAAAGTTTTTGTATCCTATTATTATCTTGATAGGTAATAGCAGAATGTCCAAATGTGCTCAAATGTGTACAGTGTGTATTTATATCTTTGTATTATGACACTTCTTACCTGTCCAGTGGTCTGCCAATAGTGTAACTAAGGAGGGGCTGTTCCAAGTAATACCCATTATTTAGGCATTCATCTCTCAATGAAGTGGAGAGGGTTACCTGTCCAAGATTCCCCCCCTATAATGTTAGAAATGGCCCATGAGAGGGGGGGAGGGGGAATATGATAGGTGTACCTTATACTTTGGTGTTGTAAAATTCCCCTTAATAAATGTTATCTGGATGTTGGCCAAGAATGTTTGTGTCTAATCTGCTTTCCATGTTTGTGCAAAAATACTAATTTATTTTTGTTTTCCTCAACAGTTTCCTTCCACGCCACAGGAATGGCAGACTGTGGCCTCCCACTTTGCCCAGTGGTGGGACTTTCCTAACTGGGGAGGGGCAGTTGATGGGAAACACGTCCACATCGTCCCACCACCCAGCTCGGGGTCGTACTATTATAATTACAAGGGGTTCAATAGTATTGTGATGTTGGCGGTGGTGTCGGCTAATTACAAGTGACTGTATGTGGACGTGGGGAAGAATGGCTGGATGTCCGATGGTGGAGTCATTGCCCCGACGGAGTTTTACAGGCATCTCCAGAATGGCAGCTTGGACTTGCCACCTCCAGAAGAGAATGTGGAAGGACTCCTATTCGTCTTCGTTGCAGATGAAGCATTTGCGCTGGGGGACCATCTTATGCGGCCATTCCCAATGAGGACCCTCACCCCGGACCAGAGGGTTTTTAATTACCGGCTGGCCAGAGCCAGCAGAGTGGTGGAGAACACATTTGGAATCATGGTCAGCCGGTTCCACCTATTTCTTACACCCATCCATATGGCGGAGTATAAACTGAATCATATAACCCTGGCGTGCTGTGTTCTACATAACTTTTTACGGCAACATTCTGCCAACTATGCTGGCTCAGTTGGGCCTGAGGCTGGAATTATAAATGAAACAACCCTGACGGCGCTTGAAAGTGGCCGTCCTGGCTTGGCCTCCCTGAGTGCCCGTGATGTCCGGCTAAGATACCTTGAGTTCTTTGCGGGTAGGGGGGCCATCAATATGCCAGACAATTTGTGAAACCTTGATCAAATAAAAAAAATTAAGCAAATCTTTGGTGACATTTACTGCTTGTGTTTGTTTTAGCTGACCCTGACCGAAATGTGGTGAGTCCTGAAAATGGCGTGATTTTGTAACCTTATACAAAGCACTGTTGGGTGTTATTTACTAAAGGCAAATACACTTTGCACTACAAGTGCACTTGAAAATGCACTGAAACTGCACTTGTAGAGCAAAGTGGATTTGCCCTTAGGAAATAACACCCATTGTCACAGAAAGCAGCAATTACATCACCACAAAAGTGTTGTAGCGTTGAGACAATAATCCACAAATTCTTGAATAACTATCTTTTTAATACCTGCACAATCACATGTGCATTTAGAAAAGGTTTTTAAAACAAACCAACATGTTTGTTGTATAACAATTTTTGGGGTGGCATTATCAAAAATAGAAATGTCCATTTAAGATAAAACAGGCATGTTTCAAAACAACAAGACACAAATCTTGAACTTACAAAGTTCACATATGGTAAAACTTGAAGGCAATATCAGACATGAGTATTTAGGAACTGTGTTTGATATTGCGTTCAGATGGGGTGAAGTCACCCCAGGAAAAGCCAAATTTTGAAGATGCACACCAATTTACGAATGTCAACATGTGCTAGCTGCCATCACGGGGGATCAAGGGACGTGTTTTGGGGGAGCAACCCCTTCCTCTCAGCTACTTTATTATTGAGGAAGGGGTTGCACCCCCAAAACACGTCCATTGATCTCCCGTGATGGCAGATAGCACATGTTGACACACTGTGTGCATCCTCAAAATTTGGCTTTTCTAAAAATCGCTAAAACATTTTTAACATTGTAGCACACAAAAAAACAAAGGGATTTGGAGGGGGTTTAAACTCTCCCCAAAACATCAATGATGTTATTATTTTTTTGAATAACATCATTGATGTTTTTCTTGATGTCTTCCAAAGCTAAATTACACCCCATGATCTCCCCAATCAGGATCTGTGCACTTTCCGAGGTGAAATGCCCTGGATCCACAACATCACGATCACCTAAAAAGAGAGAAAACCACAAAAAAACAGGTATTATAAATATGCCGGCATCCATCTCTTACCTGAGCCTGTGGTCGCAGACACTCACCTGTTGTGGTGCCAATTTCCACCACATCTTCTTCCTCCTGCTCTTCTTGGTTTGGGGGTATTTCCCCTTCTTCCCGAGGTGGGGGGGTCTCTGGTCTCCTCAGATGAGGGTGTCCTCCGAGTCTTTTCCCCCTATGTAAAACAAAAATGGTATAATTAGCACACAGATATTTGATGGCCGAAATATAAAGATGAAACATTGCTTGCAAGTGGGGTACAATTGTCTATTTTTGCAGAGTTCCAAGATGTAGAATTTTTATTGTCCATTTTCAAGCTTCAAGACTTTACCTGTTTTGTACAAGCTTCACAGATGGAGACCCCCCTATAGTATACACTGGAGCACCTGTGTGGGCCCCCTAATAAAAATGGTGTTCTGGTGTCCCACACTAGTGCTCTAGCGTCCAGATGTGAAAACAGCTGCTGAGTGTCCTCTCCTTACACAGAATCTAGTTTGCATTTCATTCTAGTAACAAACCCATCTACACAACCAAATATTTTTCATACAAGTAGGCCCTAAAAAATGTGGGCAAATGCATATGGCCTAAACAATGGTGTTTTATAGGCCGAAAGAAAAATGTTTGATACGAACGAATAATATGCCCATGAACATGAAAGTTGCCATTTTAAACTGTACAACACTTAAGAAAAGCACATGGAGCAGCACGAATGTAATAAAGACAAAAAGAGTAGGAACACAGCACAACTACTTACTTTTTTGCAGCACTCTCCGCATCTTTCTGTACTGCTCGGGCTCTCTTAATTTCAGGTCCGACCACCGCTTCCTGAGCTGATCTTTCGATCGTTGTACCCCGAAATTCCGGTGCAGACTTTTGACCACTTTCGCCATGAACTTGGCCTTTCTGATATTGGGGTTGGGGTAAGGTCCATACTTTCCATCATAAACGGCCCTCTTCAGTATGTCGACCATCTCCAACATCTCACCAAAGGACATATTTGATGCCTTAAATCGTCTCCTTCTGGATCGGGACGTTTCCGGATCCGGGCTTTCCTCCTCCTCCTCGTTGCTATAATTAGCACGCACCTGCTCTGACTCCGCCATGTGCTCTTCACCCACTGCGCCGAATGAAAAGGGGCGGGGAAAAGACTAGAAAGAACGTCAGGGGCGGGCGGAGTTACACGCATGCGCAGTGTGTATAAAGCGTAACATGCGTGCGTAGTACGTACGACCTGTGAGCGGAGTAAGGAGTATCGGAGGCGCTGATCGTGATAACGAAGGTAAGAGCCAAACTTGGGCCTATACTGCTTCTAGATTGAGGCCTATATTGTAACTAGATTAGGAGAGTTTTGCCTGACATTAGGGTTTGTCTTGTGTTGTGTCTTGCAGATAAAACGGATATCTTGAACGATACCAACTTCATGGCAATCTTCATTGACATGTTCAGGGAGCTGCCTTGTCTGTGGGAGATCAACCACCCACATTATAAGAACCAAACAAAGAGGAAGGCAGCGCTGGATCAATTGTTTGAAATTGTGAAGCAGGTGATCCCCACGGCAGACGTGACCTATTTAAAGATCCTAATTGGTGGCCTGAGGAGTACATATCTAAGGGAGTGCAAGAAAGTCCAGGATTCGCAGAGATCCGGAGCAGCAGATGACATCTATGTCCCCAGGATGTGGTACTATGACAGGCTGCATTTTCTGGCAGGCCAGACTGAACCCAGGTCATCACTCTCCAGTCTTCCTTCCACGCTTCCTTCCCCCCCAGCTGAGGCTTCTGACGCCCAACCTGGGCCTTCCCAGCAGCAACATGTGGCGGAGCCCAGCTTGAGCCAGGTATAGCATTCCACTAAATAGTTCAGGTTGTCCAATCAATGATGTTAACTAGATGTTAGTTTGATGTTAGTAGATGCAGCCTCTTGTGGTACCACAGCCTGGGGACACAGATGTCATCTGCTGCTTTCTGGATCTCTGGGACTTCTGGACCAGACTGCCCTCCCTTGCATATGGACTCCTCAGGCCCCCAATTTTGATGTTAAAGAATTGATGTCTGCCCTGGGGATCCAAGGCTTCTCTAATTTCTGCTGTTTCTCCAGCGTTGCCTCCCTCTTTGTTTGGTTCTGAGCCCTTAATAAAGGATTTTTGGTTTCAATTATACTCTCCTATGTGTGTTTTCCTTCAAAAAGGACAGTTTGTGAGGATTCAGGTACATTTCTAAAGTACAATGTGAAATTAACAAGGGACACTAACACCAAGCAATCTCCTTGAGATTAAATAATATAAGATATCAATGGTGTTGTGGTAACTTGACAAACAAAACACACACACAAAAATATTCTAGAGTAAAACTAAAAATAAAATAAAACAAAGAACAGCCTTAAAAAAAATACAAACCTAAAAAAAAAAATTAAAAAAAATCTGCCTTTAAGAAAAAAAAAAACACAAAAATATTTTTGTCAAATGTGACAAATCAAAATATATTAAGGGAATCCCAATAAATAATAAAGAAAGAAGTTTGTGAGAAGTCTGTGTGAATATGAGCAGCAAAACTACTTCATTCTTCTCACATTATAAAGAAGAAGAGAGTGCGCTGTATTAAATCACTTTTAACATTGCACCGTGACGAAAGTGCTGTATCCATTGCGAATGCTAAGTTTACCAGACCGAGCTGTTCCGTCTCGGAATTTCTTCTGAGCATGCGTGGCACTTTGTGTGTCAGAACAGGCCACACACGATCGGAATTGACGCGATCGGATTTTGTTGTCGGAAAATTTTATAGCCTGCTGGAAAATGTCCGATAGAGCCCACACACGGTCGGAATTTCCGACAACACGCTTCGATCGGACATTTTCCATCGGAAAATCCGACCGTGTGTACGGGGCATTACAGGTTTTCTTCTAAGATTGCCCTGTATTTGGCTTCATCCATCTTCCCATCAACTCTGACCAGCTTTCCTGTCCCTGATGAAGAAAATCATCCCCACAACATGATGCTGCCACCACCATGTTTCACGGTGGGGATGGTGTGTTCAGGGTGATGTGCAGTGTTAGTTTTCCGCCACATATAACATTTTGCTTTTAGGCCAAAAAGTTCAATTTTGATCTCACCTGACCAGAGCACCTTCTTTCACATGTTTGCTGTGTGACTGTCCCCCACATGGCTTCTCGCAAACTGCAAATAGGACTTCTTATGGATTTCTTTCAACAATCAACAATTCCTCTTGCCACTCTTCCATAAAGGCCTGATTTGTGGAGTGCACAACTAATAGTTGTCCTGTGGACAGATTCTCCCACCTGAGCTATGGATCTCTGCAGCTCCTCCAGAGTTACCATGGGCCTCTTGGCTGCTTCTCTGATTAATGCTCTCCTTGCCCAGCCTAACAGTTTAGGTTCCTTGCCCAGCCTAACAGTTTAGGTGGACATCCATGTCTTGTTAGGTTTGCAGTTGTGCCATACTCTTTACATTTTTGGATGATGGATGGAACAATGCTCTGTGAGATGTTTAAAACTTGGGATATTTTTGTATAACCTAAACCTGCTTTAAACTTCTCCACAACTTTATCGCTGTCCTGTCTGGTGTGTTCCTTGGCCTTCATGATGCTGCTTGTTCACTAAGGCTCTAACCTTTGAGGGCTTCACAGAACAGCTGTATTTATACTGAGATTAAATTACACACAGGTGGACTCTATTTACTAATTAGGTGACTTCTGAAGGTAATTGGTTCCACTAGATTTTAGTTAGGGGTATCAGAGTAAAGGGGGCTGAATACAAATGCATGCCACACTTTTTACTTATTTATTTGTAAAAAAAATTGAAAACAATTTATAATTTTCCTTCAGCTTTGAATTATGTGCCACTTTGTGTTAGTCTATCACATAAAATCACAATAAAATAGATTTACGTTTTGCTTGTAACATGACAAAATATGGAAAATTTCAAGGGGTATGAATACTTTTTCAAGGCACTGTATATATGCTAAAAAGTAAGGGTCTCAACACTTAAACTTGGTGTACTCCACTAATAAACTTAGACCATTCAGAGTATGAATCCAAGCCAATTTTCTATCCATTTACAAACTGGATTTTCTAAACCTATATGTGTTAACTTACATGATAGCCGCTTGTGCGGAACTGTGCCAAATGCTTTTCCAAAGTCCACGTATATTAAATCTTTAGCCACTCTTATTTAAATGTTTGCTTACTTTCTTATAAAAAATAGATTTGTCTGACAACTTACGTCTTTTAGGAATCCCTGCAATTTTTATTATAATATTGTTTTTTAGCCAATACTCTTATATGTGTTTTTTTTTTTTTATGAAACTCTCAGGTATCTTCCCATCTACAGTACATAAGTTAAACTATAATAAAAGTTACTTGGTAAAGTATTTGAGCCCTTTTTAGAAAAATTAAATCTAGTGGTACCAAGAAAGTCATTAAATAGTCTCTAAAAATTATAAACAATGGTTTTGAAATAAAAGAGTTCAACTCTTTTGAGGATGCATAGGTGTATGCCATCTGGTCCAGGTGCATTATTCACCTTTATTTGGCTAAATGTTTCTGGACCATATCAAATTTGAGCGAATTCTGGTTGTTTTGGAGCTATAGTGCATCTGGAAAGTATTCACAGCGCTTCACTTATTATGTTACAGCCTTATTCCAAAATTAATTAAATTAATTATTTTCTTTAAAATTTAACAAACAATGTGAAAGAAGTTTGTTTAAAATCTTTGCAAATGTATTAAAAATAAAAAAAAATAAAAAAATCACATGTACATAAGTATTCACAGCCTTTGCCATGACACTCAAAATTGAGCTCAGGTGTATCCTGTTTCCACTGATCATCCTTGAGATGTTTCTACAACTTGATTGGACTCCACCTGTGGTAAATTCAGTTGATTAGACATGATTTAGAAAGGCACACACCTGTCTATATAAGGTCCCACAGTTAACAGTGCATGAAGTTCATGGAATTGTCTGTAGAAATCCGAGACAGGTATGTATCAAGGCACAGATCTGGGGAAGGGTACAGACACATTTCTGCAGCATTGAAGGTCCCAATGAGCATAATGGCCTCCATCATCCATAAGTGGAAGAAGTTTGAAACCACCAGGACTCTTCCTAGAACGGGCTGCCCGGCCAAACCAAGCGATTGGGGAGAAGGGCTTTAGGGAGTTGACCAAGAACCCGATGATAACTCTAACAGAGCTCTAGCGTTTCTCTGTGGAGAGAGGAGAACCTTCCAGAAGAACTACCATCTCTGCAGCACTCCACCAATCAGGCCTGTATGGTAGAGTGGCCAGACAGAAGCCACTCCTCAATAAAAGGCACATGACAGCTCGCCTGGAGTTTGCCAAAAGGCAGACCAGACCATGAGAAACAAAATTCTCTGGTCTGATGAAACAAAGATTAAACTTTTTGGCCTGAATGCATCATGTCTGGAGGAAACCAGGCACTGCTCATCACCTGGCCAATACCATCCCTACAGTGAAGCATGATGGTGGCAGCATTATGCTGTAGGAATGTTTTTCTGTGGCAGGAACTGGGGGACTAGTCAGGATTGAGGGAAAGATGAATGTAGCTATGTACAGAGACATCCTTGTTGAAAACCTGCTCCAGAGCGCTCTGAACCTCAGACTGGGGGAAGGTTTCAACAGGACAAAGACCCTAAGCACACAACCAAGATAACAATGGAGTGACTACGGGACAACTCTGTGATTGTCCTTGAGTGGCCCAGCCAGAGCCCAGATTTGAACCTTGAACATCTCTGGAGAGATCTGAAAATGGCTGTGCACCGATGCTCCCCATCCAACCTGATGGAGCTTGAGAGGTTCTGCAAAGAAGAATGGGAGAAACTGCCCAAAATTAGGGGTGCCAAGCTTGTAGCCTCATACTCAAAAAGACTTGACGCTGTAATTGGTGCCAAAGGTGCTTAAACAAAGTATTGAGTAAAGGCTGTGATGTAAGTGTTTTTTTTTTTTTCATTTTTTTATTTTAAATAAATTTGCAAAGATTTCAAACAAACTTCTTTCACGTTGTCTTTATGGGGTACTGTTTTTTAGAATTTTGAGGAAAATAGTTAATTTAATCTATTTTGGAATAAGGCTATAACATAACAAAATGTGGAAAAAGTGAAGCGCTGTGAATACTTTTCGGATGCACTGTATGTCAGTACTATACCCATTATGCTCCTGAGTTCCCCCATTTCTCTTTTGTATACACAGAACTAAAAAAGGCTGAAACCGGCAATACATTTGCATTTTCTTTGTCCCCAGTCCTAAACTCCGATTTATCTATTAAAAGGCATACATGCTCAGACCTGACATTTTTACTGTTAATATGTTCAAATATTTTTTTTAGGTTTATCCTACTCTGTCAGTCAAGAGTTTCTTAAACAAATAGGTGCCTCTGATGTTTGCCTGGGAGCAGTTATGTCCCAGGAAATTAAAAGGGGAAAAGAACATCCAGTAGCCAGAAACCAACCCTGCTGAGAGGAACTATTAAGTATTTGAAAGGGAGTGCCTAGCCTGGAGTCACTGAAATTCTACCATTTGGGCAAATAGGTATGATTTATTACAGACCATTTTCCACTACGGTGGATGGCTTGGAAAAAAAAGGAAACAACGCAAGTGTTACAACTTTACATTTTATGTACAACACAGGCCAGGGACCCACCAAGGAAATGCTGATTGACTGTCATTTTTCCACTGTAAGTTGGCAAAATGTATGTAAGTAAGGCACTGGCTGGCATGATTGTGAATGGTGAAGATTACAGTATATTTGTCATTCAGATTTTTCTTACCTACACATGTTGAGGGGCTATGGGGTGTGTATCTGATATGGAGAGCACAAACTTTTTACTTCCTCATAATCTTAAAAAAAAACCCTGTCTTCAGTCATAAAGTAAGAGGGCTTTGTATTGTTTGGGTGGAAAAAAACCTCCTTTCCTAGGTCCACATTTTGACTGGTAGTTAGACTGCATTCATTTGTCTCAGCTGTTTATCTATCGATCAACTTGTGTACAACCATCCTCTCAAGTTTTTCCCAAATGATCAGTGCCGTTGGGTATCGCTGGCAACACTGATCATTGCATTCTGCCAGTGGGGAAGGCTCCCTGTTGGCAGAATACAATAGCTCAAGAGGAGTGATTCTTGCATCAACATTTAATGTGTAAATAGGGGAATCGGTTCATTTTTTTTTCATTTGACCCACTGGTTCTAAAGCCTAGTACACACTATTAGGTTTTTTTTGTTCAACCCAGCTCAGGAGGAGCTGCTGTACTTATTATGTGTTGTTAGTACAGCAATCTCCCCCACTGAGCTAATGTGTTCTGACAGGGGGACAACCCCTGCCAGAACACAGACCGGCTGCTGTACAAATGGGCAGAATGTTGGCCAGTATCTACTGAACCGGCTGGTGCAACCCAATATTCGGCCCATGTGTATGGCCCTTAAGACTCCTTGAAACCATGCACTTCCTATAGGGGCTGATATCTTATCTCAACAGCTGTTAAGAGGGAATGGTAAGCATGGCAATGGAAAATTGTGCTTTTGCTTTTTTTAATGTCTTATCTATAAATCTCTGTATTTAATACAATAGCAAAGATATAAAAGGGTAGACATGCAAAATGTGAAAGTCAAATAATAAAATTACTGCATTAAATGTATTAACCGCATTAAAAGCTCAAAATATATAGTTGTGTAAAATACACTATGCTTTTTCCTTTAAACAATAGGAATATATTTTCACTATTGTTCATCTGCTTTTTCCCTTTGTGCGTCAATCACATGAAAACCTCTATCTCTAAAGCTGCTTATTTTTACTTTTCTTTGTTACAAATATAATGCATATTTTAGTAATACTGCTTGCAATGTGAATTGTAGAAAATTGTCAGTTTGACTGCAGTAAGATTCAGACTGACACTTTTGCTGATCATTGCAGTTCTAGCATTTTTTTTTTTTTGTCCTTTTTTTTTTTTTTGCTCACATCAGATTTTATAGTATTCCCATTTGCCCTTTCAAGACATTATTTGCAATTTTACATTTATGTTTATTTATGCAAAGAGAAAATAATTGTTTATTGCTTTTATTATTATTGGTGGGAGCAGTAGTACATTATATATATATGATCATTTTTTCCTTTAAAGACCAATTGAATTTATTTCAAGTGCTATTTTGGGCAATATTGCCACTACTGTTTAAATTGTTCAATTGTATTTTGCATTGTTGTTTACTGTGCAGCAGCATTGATGGGTCTTTAAATTAAACAGGCTTTTTTAACACTTGAGTAAATTATACATTGATATGCATAGCTAAAGAGGTCAACTGCAGTGAGCCATCTGCACCTTTGTTATGTCTCCTGGCAACCGTAATTCACTACTATCCTACACCATGTGACCTGCCTTGCTTGCTCTGAGTAAAGCTAGCACAGGAAGTGCATCTGACTCTTTGTTTAAACAGACAAGATAATCTGTAGTTTTATATCCTGATGATATTCTGGTAATTGTTTGCTTCTGTGGATCACTGATTAATGTTTTAAAGTGATAGCAGTGTTTACTGATTCCCTTTTTTTTTTCCTCCTTTTTACTCAACATTTTTCCAGACTTTTTTTATCTCTAGTTTGTAATTTTGGGGTTATAGTTGATGGGTAATTTGTTTTAGAGATTAATAGAGAACACTTTTTTTATCTCTCACTCGTAGCATCCTTCATTAACCTCTTCAGCTCTGGAAGGTTTACCCCTCTTCATGATAAGGCCATTTATTGTGATACGGTACTGCGTTACTTCAACTGACAATTGCGCGGTTGTGCGACGCTGTACACAAGTATAATTGATGCCCTTTTTCCCTCGTAATTAGAGCTTTCTTTTGGTGATATTTGATAACCTCTGTGAAAAAAGACTGACAATTTTGAAATAAAAAACAATATTTTTTACTTTCTGCTATAAAACACATCCGATAAAAAAGTGTAAAAAATCAAATTTCTTCTTCATTTGGGCCAATATGTATTCTGCTTTATATTTTTGGTAAAAAAATCCCAATAAGCATATATTAATCAGTTTGTGCAAAAGTTATAGTGTTTACAAACTATGGGATATTTCTATGGAATTTTTATTTATTTTATTTTTTTACTAGTAATGGCAGTGATCAGCAACTTATAGCAGGACTGCGACACTGCAGTTGACAAAATGGATGCTAAGTGACACTTTGACACTTTTTTGGGGACCAGTGACACTAAGGCTACTTTCAGACTGGGGAGTTGTGGGCGTTGGCAGTAAAGTGGCGCTATATTTAGTGCCGCTTTACATTTTAGCTGCACTATTCATCCAAAAGCGAGGCGGTTTTAACCCCCGCTAGTGGCCAAAAAAGGGTTAAAGCTGCCCGCAAAGCAGCACTGCAGCTGCGATTTACCGGCGGGTTTGTGGCGCTGCCCCATTGTTTTCAATGGGAAGGGGCGCTTTAGGAGCGGTGAATACACCTCTCCTATAGCGCTGCAAAGATGCGACTTACAGGACTTTTTTTTACCGTCCTGCAAGTGCACCACTCTATAAAGAGAAATGCAAGAAAATAATCCGAAGGACGCCCCCTTGGACTTTAAAGGCAGGAAAGGATAATAGTAATGAAAAGTAGATAAATATAAAAGGCAAAAGAATACCAACTTTATTGGTATACAAAGATATAAAAAATTGTGAGAAAAATTCAAAGTTATACACAATACAAAAGTACGTCAATGATGAAAATCAAGATAGATTTACACATGTACAAATATATATCACCCAAGCTTTGGGGTGTACTTTTCCTTCTTCAGGAGAAATTTATAAATGGGTGTATTATTGTAATATCTGTAACATAAATATAAATATAATGGGTACATAATTCATAATAGTATAGGCATCAACAATGTATAATTTGGAGCCTGGTTGTATCATAGATAATGATGTAAGGATGTAAAGTACTTAAATATATACCATTGACTCATTAGACAAGGAAGAGATAAAAACAAGGAAGGGAGTTCAGGCCGGCTGTGTAAATCCATAAACACAGCATAGTGATTAGCCGTGCATCCTTGGGCCGGAAAGCGGGATGCTTTCACAAGGGACGCCTGGTTTCACAGCGGCAAACAATTGTAACCACTGTGAAAAAAGTCATGACAAAATAGAAAAAGAAGTAATTAGATTAATCTGATAATAGGCAAAGTAAAAAGTTTTGCTAGCTAGCAGAAACAAATACATGGACAGAGGACACATCCAGGTAGTAGCCAGTGTGATAGTAAAATGTTACCTTCAGAAAATAAAGCACAGCTGACGTCCAAGCTGCAACCAAGAGACTGACACAAGGGATATAAGCGTCAGCCTTGATAAGCCCACTCTGATTGGTAAGGACCAATCAGGTGGTGCGCTCCGCCAGATCAGCTGTATGTATTACAGCTGATCACGGAGGTCAGGACGTCCCTCTGACGTAGGGGCGCACGGCGTAGCCGCGCACTGAGGTGCGCGATGACATCACGCGTCTCCATGTCACCGGCGGGAAAGGGAAGGCGCCCGGCGCACGCTGATCAGACAGCGGCAAAGACGCATATAGGCTCCTAATGGATGCAGCAGAGCAGGACATGGACAATATGTCCAATGTCCGCCCCGCTCCACTGGAGCCCACGCGCCAGGTGTCCGCATGGATTATGCGCCGCTGTCTGATCGACGTGCGCCGGGCGCCATCCCTTTCCCTTTCATCTTTATAAAATGATGTTTAGGATGCTGGCAGGCCAACACACCACCCAATTCTTATATTCTATATGATTTATTGAAGTGCACCACTCGGGCTTTCGCACTGGAGACACAGGAGAGGCTCATTACAGGCGCTATGCAGGCACTATTTTTAGCGATGTAGCGCCTGTAAAGTGCCTCAGTGTGAAAGTAGCCTAATACAGTGATCAGTGATAACTAATATGCAGTGTAACTGTACTAATGACACTGGCAGGGAAGGGGTTAGCATCAGGAGCAATCAGAGGGTTACATGTGTGCCCTGGGAGTGCTTTCTAACTGTTGGGGGGTGCTTGTACTGTAAGAAGAAAGAGATGTGTTCCTGCTTAGAGTTCCGTGTTCCTTTCCTGCCGGACACGCTGATTGTCCAACCACAGCAGGAGCTGGTCGCCAGTGGCGCACACACGCTCCCCAGAATCACGTACAGGTATGTCATTTAGCGCTGCAGCAGGGCTGCCCTGCCACAGTATATATGCGTGGGACGGTCCGGAAGCCATTAAAGTTATTTTTGTTTGTATTATTTTGGATTACGTTTTTTTATTGTAAATAATAATAACTACTTGGAATCTCTGTAAAGTACTATGACATTTGGTTAAAAAAAAAAAATATATATATATATATATATATATATATATATATATATATATATATATAAAACCAAAAGTATTGGGACGCCTGTCTTTACACGCACATGAACTATAATGGCATTCCAGTCTTAGTCTGTAGGATTCAATATTGAGTTGGCCCATCCTTTGCAGCTATAACAGCTTCAACTCTTCTGGAAAGGTTGTCTACAAGGTTTAGGTGTGTGTCTATGGGAATGTTTGACCATTCTTCCAGAAGCTTATTTGTGAGGTCAGGCACTGATGTTGGACGGGAAGGCCTGGCTCATAGTCTCCCCTCTAATTCATCTCAATGGTGTTCTTTCGGGTTGAGGTCAGGACTCTGTGCAAGCCATTCAAAGTTCCTCCACCCCAAACTTGCTCATCCATGTCTTTATGGACCTTGTTTGTGCACTGGTGTGCCGTTATGTTGGAACAGGAAGGGGCCATCCCCAAACTGTTCCCACAAAGTTGGGAGCATGAACATGTTCTAAATGTCTTGGTATGCTGACACCTTAAGAGTTCCCTTCACTGGAACTGATCATTATGTGATGGCATGATCACAATGTATACACAATAGTTATGCATGAGTTTCATTCATGACAGCTATCCTTACTGTATTAATGCTGTGATAGGCCCACAGCTATAACATGATACCTAGCATCCTGTACCATGGGATTAGCTGTAGCCAATCACAGCATGTTAACAATAAGAACAGAAGAACAGATGTTATGAATGAAACCCATTAATGACAGTTCAAACAATTGCTGTAATAGCAATCACATTGTAAAAAAGAAAAAAATCCCTGACCCCCCCCCCCCCCCCCCCGAGTAGTACAGTGTCATTATGTTGACACTGAACTACTCTGCTGACAGTGTGTAAAAAAAAATAATGTTAAAAAAAGTGTTAAAAATAGAAAAATATGTTAACATAAAGAAAACAAAATGTTCAAAAAATTGAATAATAAAAAAAAAGTTTACATTTTTTTTTACACAGGGTCCTCCTGTGTGTCTAATGTCAGCACTTGCTTACTGAAAACTTTATAGGGGTCAGCAGCAACTGAAACCTTTTAAACACGTAGGTTTAACATTTAAGCGTTGCGGTTTTGCATGGTAATGCAAATGTTTGGGAATGCACATACCATGTTGCATTGTTGTGTCTTTCATTTTGAATAGCACTCCAGCATACTGTTACAGTGGATTGCAATTTAGCCATGCTGTGAACGTTGTGATACATGCACATGCCATATATTGTGATGTACTTTGTTAAAAAGGGTCATGTCTGATATCTTGGCCTTTGCAATGTGTTTGAATATCCAGAAGTAAAAGAATATCCAGTTTTTGTGCACATTCACCTTCTATTTAATCCAGATCAGTGCCTCTCAGTGTTTCTACTTAACAACCAAAACTGACATAAATAAAACCATCCATTTGCAAGCTGCAGCTCTCTATTTGTCTATTGGGTAATGGATGAACTGAATCAACAAAAACAAAAGAGAGAGAGAGCGCATGTGCCCTAGTGTAATAAAATGTATTAAATAAATATATACCGTATACATACACTCGTGTAATATAGGCATATCAACCCAAAATTCCCATTCACATGCCTTGTCCTTCAGATAGATGGAAAGATCCCTGTTGGCTTCCACAGTGTGTCATCCAGATGATCACTCTGCTGACAGAGCTAATCATACAAAAGCCAGGACACCTATCTGCCTCAGCCGTTGGTTAGCAGAACGTGCCAGGGAATCCACGCTATAGACATTAATTGGTACCAAATCCTAGAAACATTGAACACAGAAGAAAAATGGGAATGCTTTAAGAACACATTAAACAAAGGTATCACACAGTGCATTCCAATGGAAAATAAATATAGAACAGTGAAGGTTAAACCTGGGTGGCTAAACCGTAACATAAAAAGTCTCATTAAAGAGAAAAAAATGGCATTTAAAAAATATAAAGGGGATGGGTCATTGTCAGCATTTCAATCCTATAAGGTATGCAATAAGAAGTGTAAGAACGCAGAGCAGCTAAAAAGACTATGAAAGACACATAGCAAAGGAGAGTAAAAAAAAAATCCCAAGAAATTTTTTAGATATATTTACAGTAAAAAAGCAAGATCGGAGCACATTGCCCACATAAAAGACAATGAAGGGAGGATAGTTATGGATGACACAAAGAAGGCAACTGTACAAAATGCTTTCTTCCCCTCAGTTTTTACACAGGAAAAGGAGGGGCATACCAACCACAACTGTATTGTTAGTAACACGCCGCAGGACATACCCTTGTGTCTAACAAAGGCTGGAGTCAAGAAAAGACTAGAAAAGCTTAACAAAAATATCACCAGGACCAAATGACTTACACCTGAGAGTGCTCAAAGAACTCAGTCAGGTCATAGCTAGACCATTATTACTAATCTTTGTGGACAGCATGTTGTCAGGAATTGTACCAGCTGATTCCAGAAAAGCCAATGTGGTACCAATATTCAAAAAACAGGCAGAGACATATTTCTGGAAACTACAGGCCAGTCAGCATAACATCAATAGTAGGTCAATCATTGGAGGGGATGATAAGGGACTATATCCAAGAGTTTGCTGTGGAAAACAGTATTGTTAGTAGTAATCAGCATGGATTTATAAAGGGTCATTCCTGCCAGACCAGTCTGTTAACTTTCTAGGAGGAAGTGAGCTGCCATCTAGATAGGGGAAGGCCTGTGGATGTGGTGTATCTGGATTTTGCAAAAAACATTCGATACAGTTCCCCATAAACGCTTAATCTACAAACTGAGGTCTGTAGGTATGGACCATAGGGTTTGTTCTTGGATAGAAAACTGGTTACAGGTGTGTGTCCAAAGGGTGGTGATAAATAACATGTACTCAGACTGGTCTGGAGTGGTTAGTTGGGTACCCCAAGACTCTGTCTTGGGACCAATTCTTTTAATTTATTCATAAATGATATAGATATAATGTTATTTTATTTTTAAGACATTGACAATAGGAACTAGTTATGCAACACTACCTAATTCATGCTACCTTATATATTCATATAGAAAAATTAATAAAATACAAAATGTTATAATGAATGCAGCTTTAATGCAGTGCATGCTAATACACAAAATAATTCCTGATGACCCACCGTAGTGACCCAGAGAAATGTCACCCGGCACTTAACAATATGGCATTGGATCTGTATTGTCTTTACATGCACAAAAATGTTTTAAGTTTTTAAATGACCCAGCAACCTACCCACTGAAACCTCCCTTCCACTCCCGAGCCCATAGCACCCTTTTTGGGCCACTAGGGCTGTTGTTATACCACTTAAGGATACCTTTTCTGAGCAATGGTCCTGATTTATTAAGAAGGAAACTGGAAGTCATGTACAAAAAGATTACAAAGATTAAAAATGTACATTTGCTTTGTTGATAGGGAAAACAGAGGTTTGCGTGTTATTTATTTCAGGTTTTTTACATCACATCTGAGGCAATAGAGAGCAGATGTAGTATATGTAAGTTTCCTGTCAGCTTCACCTATTTTTGTTAATGACATTTTCAAAATTAATAGATTTCCAATACCAATTTGATACATTTTGTTAAAAAAATTGGTTTTGAAATAGTTTGTTATATAAAGACTACACAAAAGTTACTACTGAGAGAAGCAATTTAATACATGCTGCAGTTCTGTTAAAGATCTTTAAAGTCATCTAGAAAAAAAGCATGTCAGGGCTCGAAAGGATGCTGATCTCACACAGCGTCTAGGCAAGGTTGTCAAATGGTTACCTATTAACATTAGTTCAAAGGGTCAAAATAGACCCGTGTGAACATATTTTCTCTACATTAGACATTCCACATAAGAGAGGGAACAATTAACTAAATAAATACAGATATAAGTAATTAAATTACATTTCCATAAATTGTGTTACTAGAATTCATGTAATAAACTGATTCATGGATTGTCCAATGAAAAAAAGCAAAGTTACTGTGTTCAAACCCAGATAACCCTGTAATATGTGAACAGGTTCGGTGCTGCGGCTGAAGCTCCTGAAAACGGTCAAAGTGCAACCATATAGTGTAGACGGCATCGGATCAGGAACTGCAATAACAATTTTTTTTATAACACAGAGTAAAAAAATCCATGACATATAGCCCCATTGATGTGTTTCTGTCAAACATGGTCTTGATTGCTAGCTAAGTAATATAACACCGCCATTATCTAAAAACTCCACCCCATGATACAAGATCATGAGCAGGTAGAATCATTAAAAAGCAACGTTAAAGGATAAGTTTACCTTTTGGGAAAAAAATAATAAATGCACATATTTTTCCTGTTCAACGTTTTTTTATTCATAAGAAATAAAAATGTAGTTACACTCAGTCCAAAAAAACAGCATAATGTGGGAATTGCACCCACAGTGAGTGCACTTCAGAGTACAGGAGTCAAGTCACAGCAAAAAAAAAATAATAAACAGGGGTATTAACACATATGAGCTAATTTAGGGGCGAACAGTCCAAGACTAAAATAACATTTCAGTCACAAAGCTCAGAAATCAACTTTTTAGTCAATACTGAGTATTAGAGGTGCAATTAAATGATGAGAAAAAAATCTATTTCTCTGTGTCAGAGAGTAAAAGGGGAGGAAACAGTAGAAAAAAAGGGATAAGAGAGATGAGGGGAGGTCTTCTGTACATGCCCAAGAAGGACAGGAGTACAAAAAATGTCAACACCAACATGTGTCATGGTTCAAGAAAGGAGACATAAAATTCCAATGTCAAAAGGTTGTCCACCTAAGGTTGTAGTATCTTTACATGTTTTTGTATTCTGTCTAGTAGAGTCACCTTCATCTTACTGTGGATCATGGCTTGAGTTGTTCAATGCTTCATCTCAAGTATACACAGTTTTGAGGAGTTCCAAGCCTTTGCAAATGTTTGTTTTGATGCCATTGTGACCAGCAGGGAAAGTATGAACTGAGCTCTAGTTAGATTGTGGGTAAAATGAATCAGTAGGGTGAAAGTTGAGTCTGGGGAGATCAGGACTTGAACAAGTGTGGAAATGATGTGGAAAAAATCAGCCCAAAAAACGCTGCGCAATTAGACAAAAACACTAAATATGAGCATGTGTGCCCAGTTCACCACAACCTCTAAAGCATGTAGATGGATATGTGGGGAGAAATTTAGAGACTCTTGCTGGGACCTGGTACCCTTGGATCAGAACTTTATAATTGGTTTCATATGCTATTATGATTTCAGAGGATGATTTAGTCGATTTCCACAGTGTGGCCCAATTCTCCTGGTAGGTGGAGAGGAAGACGGTGGGTTAAGGTGGGAATACAATCTGAAAATTATGCCAGGGGCATGGGGTTCAGATTTGCAAATGCCCTCATAGTGGGTTAAGCTGTTCAGGGAGGAATATGTATGAATGTATGATTTAAAGAAGTGGGACATCTGGAGGTAATGAAACAGTTATGATCTAGGAAGATGGAATAGCTCACGCAATGAAGTGAGTTAACAGTGACTAGACTACTCAGTTGAGTAAAATGCAATCACACCCATAAATGAATGAGGCTGGATCAGTGTAAGCAGGGTAATAGGAAGGATGCTTAAAGAATGTTACTAAAGGGTAGTCAGGAAAGATTAGTTTGGAAGGGCCTTTAAGTATCCAAAAGTGCTAGGGAATGTGAAGTTATAGGGTTATCAACAAATATACGTTATGATGGACAGAGCCAAAGTAGGTTGTCAATGGTCACAGGGTCAATGTCAGCAGCTTCAATTCCAATCCATAGTGGAGTTTCAGACGTGGCATGATACAGAGTGATTTGGACAAGTTGGGCTGGTTAATAATATTTGAT
The DNA here is from genome assembly GCF_042186555.1 of Aquarana catesbeiana. Classification (NCBI taxonomy): domain Eukaryota; kingdom Metazoa; phylum Chordata; class Amphibia; order Anura; family Ranidae; genus Aquarana; species Aquarana catesbeiana. Next base: position 177,945,399 of record NC_133326.1, read on the forward strand.
GAGATTGGTCACTCCCGGGGCACATGGTAGTTTAGAATGCATTAGTACAGACCTAAGAACCCTAGGTTTAACTGGGTCCTATATGTAAGAATGAACTTGTCTCTGCAAGGTGTAAAAAAAGTGGGGCAGGTCCGCTATGCGGAGGACTCAAAACAGAAAAATAATTTAAGATAAGTGATACGGCCCATCCAAGATATGAGGGCAGTTAAATTTGCAAGCATAGCTGAATAATTTGCCTGATAAAGTGACCAGGGCAGCTAATTAACTTAGTACCCAAGTAGGAAAGGTATTTAGTGATCCATTAGAAGGGGAACATTTCTTGAAGGTGGTTAATTTTCTCTATGGGAAGAGATGGATTGAGTGTCATAGATTTATGGTCATTACAAGAGAAGTATGGGAATTTTTTTCCCATAATCATACTTACCTAGGTGGATGTAGCATTGGTCCAATGCTGCATCTTTCCCCCGCTGCCTCTGCACTGAGAACCGAGCCATCGAACACCGCCGATGGCTTTATTCTCACAGATCCCCAAGCAAACAACTGCTGCCTGTCAATAAGCAGCTCTCCTGCTCTGCTCCTCCACGCTCACTGTGAGCTTTGGAGGGGCAGAGAGTGGCCGTCTCAGTCTCTCAGCAGCTCGCTGAGAGGCTAAGATGGCCATCAGTCCAGGCATCTTTTGGATCCAGACTCCCAGAGGTGGGATGACATGGTGCCTGGAGTGACCTGTAGGATAAGCCCAGTCAAACAAGCTCAGGCTGGACTTCTCCTTTAACTTCTAATCCTGTAATAGAGAAAAAAATGTTCTAGGATACACAATAAATTGGGTAGAGTGGTATGTGGGGAGGTGACAAAGAGGAGAATGTTGCAAGTATGAGGCTTCTTCAATGCCCCTTATGCTTGAGTTGGATTGGATTAGAATTGCTAGGGGTTCGACAGTGAGAGCAAACAATAACGGGAAGAGTGGACAGCCTTGGGCAATAGAAAATGGATTTGACTTAAATACTGTGTACTTGAAGTAAGCTTGAGGACTGCTGTACAGAAATGATACCCAAGTATTAAAATTTGGCCAAAGCCCTATTTCTGTAAAATATACATAAGATAGGGCCAAAACACAGTATCAAAAGCCTTGTAGATGTTCAGTGATAAAAAATTAGAGGGGATATGTTGTCTTTGTGCCATATACTGCAGGCAAATGGCTCTCTTAATGTTATCTACTGCTTGGCACCAAAGTATAAATTCTACCTGGTCCTTGTGGATTAGTGTAACAATAATAGGGCTCAGATGGAGGGTAAGTATTTTAGCTAGACTTTTATTTCTAAATTGAGTAAGGAAATAGATTTAAAATTGAACTATATGGAATTGTTGACATTAGGCAGCATAGAGATAATGGCAGTTAATGTATCCTGACCAAAAGGAGTGTTGTTTAAGTAATGCATTAAAAGCATTAGATAAGAGGGGCTCTAAGTAGTCAGTCATTTTTTTTTTACAGCAAGTGGCTGGGAGGCCATCCAGGCCTGGTCATTTATTGGGTTTCAGAGACTTAATTGCATTAAAGCGGTTGTATTGCCCGCTTGGTCATTTTTACCTACAAGTAAGCCTATAATAAGGCTTACCTGTAGGTAAAATGAATATGTCCTAAACCTGCACGGTTTAGGCAATATTCAAGCCTTCATGCAGTCGCTAATGTCAGCGGCGCATGCAGGCTGAAGGTCCAGTGGCTCGTGCCAGAACTAGCCGAAATGAAGGACTCCCACATGCATGCACAGGAGTGACGCCATCACGGCTCCAGCCACTAACAGCCCTGGAGCCTGCGAACCCAGAGGAAACCCAGGGAGCTGGGGGAGCTTCGTTCTAAGGTAAGTAGTGCTAGTATGCGATGCATACTAGCACATTATGCTATTGCCTTGCAGGGGGTTTTTTTTTGGAGGTTTACTACCGCTTTAAGGACTTCATCAACAGAGATAGGATGCTCCAAGGGCTTTCGCTTTGCAGTAGAGTAGGCATAGAGAGTTCTCAAAACAGTATGTCAGCCTGATTAGGGGTAAAGGTCCCCTTGGCTGCACATAAATGAGAAAAATGTTTGCAGAATTCACAGAGGACCTTAACTGGATTCCTCATGTGCACATCTTTGGAAGTTTTAAGCCAAATAGGTTTCAATTCATAATCCAGTCAGTGGAGTGCTAAAAATGTCAGGCTTATTAGCTTTAGTGTATTGTATGTTGGATAGTCTTCTCAGCTGATTCAGCCAACAAAAGGCCTAGTTCACTTTTAGTTTTGTCCAGTAAGAGCTTATTAGACGGATCAGGATTTGATTGAAAATTGAGGTGAATGTTACAGTATATATGTCACATTCCAGTTGTTGCAGATGCATTGGAAAGAAATACAGATAAGTACTTCTGATTGCACATTTATGGACTTCCCATAAAATGAATAGGGGTTATATTAGGAGTAGTGTTATGCATTAGTTATTCTTTCATAGGAATTTGAATGTCGAAGCAAAAAAAGTATTACCTAATCGGGTTTCATTTAAACACCATGTTGTTTCAGTGGTTTTAGGAATCAAAGATAAAATTGTAGTAATCACTGCGCAATGAACAGACCAAGGGAAAGGTTTAATGCTAGATTGTAGTAGGATTGGGAAGGAAGTGATTGGGATGAAAATGTGGCCTATTATTGTGAAAGATTTATGAGGATGACTATAGAAAGTATATTTATGCCTAGCTGGGTTGCATTCCCTCCAGATTTCAGGGAAGGTGGCCTGTTGTAAGAGTGTTTTTAAGGTGACAGAAGAGGGATGAGATTCAGAGGTGTAAGGTAACCTATACATTTGAGGCTGTAAGATTTGGTTAGAGTCTCCAAACATGAGAATTCCCTTACGGTGTTCTTGAATAACCTGTAACAAATGTAAAAAAAAGGGGTTCAAACTGTTTTTGGAGACATAATACGAAACTACAGTGATTTTAACATCTTGGAGGAGACATACCAATATAAGATTCTGGCTTTCTGGGTCCCTGATTTAAGCAAGAGAAGTAAATGGGATAGAATGATGGAAATCTATTAGAACGCCACAGTGTTTGGTATTAGAACAAGATAAAAATACTTGTAGATAATGGGAGCTGAAATATCATGGGGCAGAATGTGCCACATCTTGTGTTTCCTGCAGGGCAGCAACATCTACTTTAAGAGTTGAAAAGGTTTAGAATGCTTTAAACTGGTTGTAAACCCGTACAGACCACTTTGACCTACAGGTAAGCCTAGATTAAGGCTTACCTGTAGGTCCATGAAATATCTGCTAAACCTACACGGTTTAGCAGATATTTGCAAAAAGACAGGAACCGCTGTGTACGGTGCATGCGCCGTAGACAGCGGCACGCAGGCTCACTGAGAATGCCGCTGCTAACGGCGATATGCCGTTAGTGGCGGCTCCGGTGCACATGCGAGGGAGTGACGTCATCGCGGTTCCAACCAATCACAGCACCGGAGCCACGATACCCATAAAGAAGATGGATGCTCCGTAACAGAGGGGACAGCGGTGACATCGCAGGCTCCTGTGTCAGGTAAGTGACACATAATGGGCTACTATGCGATGCATAGTAGCCCATTATGCTTTACCTTTGCAGGGAAACAAAAAGGAAGTAAACTCATCAGGGTTTACTTCCTCTTTAAGTGAATGTAAAGAACTGATGGAAAGAAATGATGAAAAACTGATGTAAACTGATGAAAAACTGATGTAAACTGATCCGTTTTTTCTTTGAAAAAACATGACTGAACTGATGAAACAAACTGAAGGCATGTGTGAAAGGGGCCTAATAAACCTTTTGGCATCCTTGTAAGGCCTTATGTACACTACTGCCGGTAAACGGATGTTCAGAGGCAGTTGGCTGCTTTTTTCAGCTGCCCCTGAACTTATCCAATGTTATCTTATGTATACATGTACACAGGTTCGTTTAATGTTGTTTTTAGGCAGTTGCCTTTAGAGGCTTTTCTTTGAAGGCAAAAAAATGAGTTCAGACACCGAAGTTGCCGACGTGGTACCGGCGTTTAGCCGCGTTTCGTTTATAGGCGTTTTTCATTTTTGCCTATTTTGAAAAAAAACAAAAAAAAACTTTTTCAAACGCTTCTAAACGCAAACACGGCTAAACGCGGCATGTAAATGTGGCAAAACAGACTTTTTAAACGTGGGTTTTTATCTGTCAAGTTAAATCATTCAGGAGAGGTTGTAAAAAAGTCCCATGTACATTAAGCCTAACAAGCATCAAGATCCACCAGGCTTCTCGCTCTAATAGGTGTCTGTGTAGATCTTCCCCCATGATGAATCTGTTAACTTATTTCAATGCCATAAAAAAGGAAAGCCTGTCACATCACTTTTGTGCACATCTTTAAAATGTTTGGATACTGATGACAGCTGTTTAACATTGGGATCTTCTAGAAAAGTGATAACCCCCCACTGATAACTTTGTTTAAACTGCTATCTGAAAAAAGGATGGGCAAATTTATTTTAAGAAGAGCAATATGTCTAGAATGCCATACGGTGTGAACCAAAGGTTGATGATGATACAAAATGTTATGATTGGAACTAATTCATATAATCTGATTGTTAAATTGTCACCCTTTTTCTCTGAATTGATATTGATATATAGGGTGCACATTCATGAATCTCAGCATGGCAGACGTGTCTTTCTAGAGCTCCGTATTTCTCATGGCATCTTGGAGGCAGAGCACTAGCCTAACACTGAATTGTGACTCCACTGAAACCCTCCACAACTGTGACACCCTACAGCGGACCAAAGATGGTACTCACTGGTTCTCAGGCTGAATCGAAACCAAACACCATCTGTGAAGCTATGGCTTGTGCCTCTTCCAAGATAGCAATGAAAGCACCATCAGAGGCTCCCTCACTTTCTCTGCTCAGAACACGGTAAAGAGGAAGATATGCCTTTTGATCAGAACTGCACCCCGGTGATTCTGCAGACTTGTATGTCACAACAGGACATTTTTTAATCAGAACACCTCTCCAAAGAGATTTAAGAGCTAGGCCAGAGTCTTGGAAACCCATATTGATGACTTAGAGTTAACATCTAGCAAGCACACCCAGGACATTGAAGCCCTTTAAGAGAAAAACAATATGCTTCTGGCCCATCTGGAAGATGCAGAGAACTGTTCATGTCACTCCAACCTCCGCATAAGTTTATACCCAAAATGGTTGTGGAACTAACATCTTCAGACACTGCACTCTTCCAAGAGCTGTCCCTTTCAATACCTATGGAACACTTGGAATTCAGTGACCTGGCCTGGCACCAACTGAATGATCGGCCTTGTGACATTAGAGTCAAGCTGCATTTCTACTGTACTAAACTGCTGGTTGCTGCACGATCTAGGGAAATAACTACCACATATGCTCAGATTTTTCCCCTCTCACAATCACTAAATGCAGGGCCATGAAACCACAAACTCAGGTGCTGATACAAAACACACCAAATTAATTATAGATGGGGATTTCCCTTTGCTATATACTTTGCATATCAAGACAAGCAATACTACAGCGCCACTCCGTTGGACATGCAAATCCTATTCAAGGTTTTGCAATTAGCAACAGTGGATCCCTCATCAGAGATACTACAGCTAAGAACCCCTTCTCATTCTTCTCTGCAGCCTTACACCACCATACCCGTTTCTGAGCATAAGGAGACCCAACTCAGACAATCTCACCAATGCTCACAAATCTTGACATCTGTTCCTACCAGATGGGAACATCTGTGCTCTTTGAACATGCTACCCTTCAGCAGAGTATATGTGTTGATGAAACCTTCTGTTTATTGGCTCAGTAGCAAATTGTTACCACCTATGGAGCCCTTTGTTCTGAAAGTTTTGCCTGGGCTTTTTATGATAATAATAAGCCATTCCATGCACAGATTTGTGTTTCTTGGTTAACTAAAATAGTGCATATATACTGCTTGGCCCGCATTTACTGGTTATTACTTTATCTTTTTCATTTCTGGTAACAGGATAACTGGTGCTTCTCACACCGATTTTTGGATCTCTACTTTGGTCATCATTACCCAAAATATTCCTTGATTACGATTTACTCCAACCAGTAGATGTTCATTAAGCTCAATGTTTATAGACCTCTGTCATGTGACTTGTTAGTGTTACAAGGTCTCAGGTGTGAATGGGGAGCAGGTGTGTTAAATTTGGTGTTATCGCTCTCACTCTCTCATACTGGTCACTGGAAGTTCCACATGGCACGTCATGGCAAAGAACTCTTTGAGGATCTGAAAAAAAGAATTGTTTCTCTACATAAAGATGGCCTAAGCTATAAGAAGATTGCCCAGACCCTGAAACTGAGCTGCAGCATGGTGACCCAGACCATACAGCGGTTTAACAGGACAGGTTCCACTCAGAACAGGCTTCACCATGGTCAATGAAAGAAGTTAAGTGCACGTGCCCAGCATCATATCCAGAGGTTGTCTTTGGGAACTGCAGAGGTTGAAGGGTCAGTCTGTCAGTGCTCAGACCATATGCCGCACACTGCATCAAATTGGTCTGCATGGCTGTCATCCCAGAAGGAAGCCTCTTCTAAAGATGATGCACAAAAAAGCCCACAAACAGTTTGCTGAAGACAAGCAGGCTAAGGACATGGATTATTGGGACCATATCCTGTGGTCTGATGAGACCAAGATAAACTTATTTGGTTCAGATGATGTCAAGCATGTGTGGCGGCAACCAGGTGAAGAGTACAAAGACAAGTGTGTCTTGCCTACAGTCAAGCATGGTGGTGGAAGTGTCATGGTCTGGGGCTGCCTGAGAGCTGCCGGCACTGGGGAGCTACAGTTCATTGAGGGAACCATGAATGCCAATATGTACTGTGACATACTGAAGCAGAGCATGATCCCCTCCCTTTAGAGACTGGGCCGCAGGGCAATATTTCAACATGATAACGACCCTAAACACACCTCCAAGACGACCACTGCCTTGCTAAAGAAGCTGAGGGTAAATGTGATGGACTGGCCAAGCATGTCTCCAGACCTAAATAAACCCTATTGAGCATCTGTGGGGCATAATTAAACGGAAGATGGAGAAGCGCATGGTCTCTACCATCCACCAGCTCCACCAAGAGGACGACCTGTGAAGTTCCGGTGAACTCCATGCCCAAGAGGGTTAAGGCAGTGCTGGAAAATAATGGCTAAAAAATATTGACACTTTGGGCCCAATTTGGACATTTTCACCTAGGGGTGTACTCATTTTTGTTGCACAATGGCTGTGTGTTGAGTTATTTTGAGGGGACGGCAAATTTCCACTGTTATACAAGCTGTACACTCACTATGTTACATTGTAGCAAAGTGTAATTTCTTCAGTGATGTAACATGAAAAGATATAATTAAATATTTACAAAAATGTGAGGGGTGTACTCACTTTTGTGACATACTGTATAATCTTGATTGTCACTGGCTAAGCCTTCTCATAGACCGGGAAACCTGGTTATATCTGACAATAGTCTTGGTCTTTCGATATGTTATCACTTATTCGCACCCCACCTGTTCCTTTTCTTTCCCCTACTTTCCTACCCCCCCTTTCTCCACTATATATTATGTCAGTTGGTCTGGTGAGACTTTGCACCATAAGTGTTTAGCTGGCTCTCCAGCTATTATTTAGATGACTATGAGCACAGCCTTTTTTGTGGAATTTGTTGTCAATGCCTTGGTTGCCACAAGAAGCAGCCACTGCATCCCCTACCCCCAGGTTCTCACTCCTAGGCCAGGGGATCTGCCCTGCATTTGAACAATTCCCTTTCAGGCAATAATTATTTGAGCATACACTTGATATTTATCAATATTGTGTTGCCCTAAGTCAAAAATACTTCTTTATTTTACTGCTTATTTTTTTCTTTGTACTTTTCCTTCTTTCCCCTCTCCTTTTCCTCCTTACCCCTACATGAAGTCTTCTGTATCCCATGCAGACCTGGTCCCTACAATCTGTTGCAATGCTTCTGACTCACCTACGGCTCTTTAAACATTTTGGCACAAAATGTGAAAAGTCTTCCCCTCATAAAAGGGTTAAAGAGGAAGTAAACCCTGATGGGTTTTACTTCCTTGTTTTTTCCCCTGCAAAATAAAAGCATAATGGGCTAGTATGCATCGCATACTAGCCCATTATGTGCCACTTACCTGCAAATGAAGCCCGCAATGTCCGCAATATCCCTGGTGGTGGTCGTATCCATCTTCACCCCTCTTCCTTCCAGGACCATGGACTCAGGCTCTGTGACTAGCCAGAGTCACATGATGTCATGCGGGAGCTGTCATTCATGGCACGAGCCCCTTAGAAACTGCGTGATCATACCCTTTCTTCAGTGTGCATGCATCAATGACGTTGGAGTAAGCGTATATGGTAAATATCTCCTAAACCGTGTAGGTTTAGGAGATATTTCCAGTACCTACAGGTAAGCCTATTTAGGTTAAAGTGGTCCTAAAGGGTTAACAACCACTTTAACCACTAATAGAGGGGAGGTGGATAGAATCTAGTAACTGACAAATGTATTTGGCGCAGGGAGCAGGGTCTGCAGGGGATGTATGTACTGTAGGTTATATAGTTTGGAATAGAATTCGCTAAAAGAGTTCGCAATATCCTTGGGGTTGCTAACATGGTTTCCAAGAGACATTTTCATATTGGGTATTCTGGAATGTGCAGTTTTGCATTCAAGCTGTTTGACCAGCTCAGCTGCAGATTTATTTCCATAGACATACCCATTGAGGCGGAGCTGTTTGATATGAAAAGCTAAATCTTTTTGCAAATGCACCCGGACTTCTTTTCTAAACTGTTGCATTTCGATTAGGTCACGGTCATTGAGGTTGGTTTTGTTGCTCTGTTCCATTGCCGTGATTTTATCAAGAAGTCAGGAAGTGGTCTCGGCTCACATTATTTTCTCATGGATACCAATTTTGATAAAGAAACCTCTCATATAGCATTTATGAGCATTCCATAACTGTCATCTAGGACCGAATCAGTGTTCATTTGAAAATAACTCGTAATCTCAAATTTGATCTGTTCTTGGTAGCGTGGGTGATTTATGAGTGAGGTATTTAAGCGCCATAGAGTGGTAGGCTTCAGAGCTGGGTTAGGAGAGAGAGTAATGGTCACTGGGGCATGGTCTGACGATGTAATAATGCCAATGTTTGCTGCAAAAATGGACTGTAAAATAGATTTGTGTGCCAAGAACATATCAATCCTGGAATAGGACCTTTGTGCATTTGAGAAGAAAGTGTAGTCCCTCTATGAGCCATGCAGACACCACCAAGGATCATATAGTTCTTCAGATTGAATAATAGAGGCTAGGGCAGTGGGTCGTTTTCTGCATGCGCTAGAGGAGTCTAATTTGGAGTCTGCTATATCGTTAAAATCACTGCAGATAAGTAAGCGGTCTTTGGGAAAGTTATGTCATTTCCCTAATACAGTTACATAAAACTGCTTTTGATGCGTGTTGGGGCATATATATTAGCTATCACCAGAGGGGTGTCATTAAAGGTTGCTGATAGAATGAGATATCTACCGACCGGATCGGCCTCAGCCTGGTGGACTTGGAATGCTACTGAATCTTTCACAGCTATCATCACTCCTTTTTCCATTTGATCAGCATTGGCAAAACACGGATGAGGTAATCTCTTGTGATAACACTTAGGCATTTTATGTTGTGCAAAATAGATCTCCTGTACACTAGAGCTGCGCAATTAATCGTCAAGAATCGTTATCACGATCTTGACTAAAGTGTTTCACAATTCTTTCTGTGCAAAGAATTCTCTCTGTTCTTCTGAAGCCACAGCCCTCAAAAGAAAGGAAGAGAAAAACTGGGCAGTCTGCCAAGTATCAAAACATTCTTTATCAGTTTAAAGGGGTTGTAAAGTTATTTTTTTTTTTTTTTTTAAATAACAAACATGTTATACTTACCTTCACTGTGCAGCTCGTTCTGCACAGAGTGGCCCCGAACCTGGTCTTCTGGGGTCCCTCGGCGACTGTTTCAGCTCCTCCCCGCAAGCATTTACCACCTTCATGCGAGCTCCCTCGCACGGTGGTGAGTGCTTGCGGGCGCGCTCCCGTGATACAGCCGGCGGCTATAGCCGCTCGCTGTATCACTCGGCCCTGCCCCCCGGCGCGCCGCGTCATCGGATGTGATTGACAGCAGCGCGAGCCAATGGCTGCGCTGCTTTCAATCCATCCACTGCAGCCAATCAGCGACCAGGCTGAGCTGCAATGAAGCTGACGAGGACGAGGAGCGAAGATTCGAGGCGTCAGGTAAGTAAAACGGGGGGGCTGGGGGCGGCGGTACTGTCAAAAGTTTTTTCACCTTAATGCATAGAATGCATTAAGGTGAAAAAATTTTTACCTTTACAACCCCTTTAACTTAAGTATAAACATTGTAACAATTTGTCAATGGAATAGACTTTGTGTGTAAATGAAAAAAGTTTAACCACTTAAGCACTAAACCTTTTTCTGACATTAGTTGGTTTCAAGCTAAAATCATTTTTTTTTTGCTAGAAAATTACTTAGAACCCCCAAACATTATATAAATTTTTTAATAGACACACTAGAGAAAAAAATGGTGGTTGTTGCAATATTTTATGTCACACTGCATTTGCGCAGCGGTCTTTCAAATGCAATTTTTTTGGAAAAAATTACTTTAATGAATAAAAAAAAAAACACCAGTAAAGTTAGCCAACTTTTTTGTATAATGTGAAAGATTTTACATCATGAGAATCGTGAAAGAATCGTGATCTTTTTATTCTAAGCAAAAAAATTGTGATTCTCATTTTGGCCAGAATCATGCAGCTCTACTGTACACATAGGATGTCCATCTTCTGGGGGATCGCTTCTATCCAGAGCCTAGATCTCTTAAATGGGCTGTTAAGCCCCTTAAAGTTGATGGTTGCGAGAACTAGGGCCATGATAGGTCTCAATTGGTGGTGTGAACATCGACTAGAGAAGGACTACTACCGACAGTACCATAGTGTTAGGTCCACAGACCGGATACTTGTGTCTGATGAATCAGTTATAACAAAAAGCAAACAGGTAGAAAATATACACTGTGTTTAACCTGAAAGCAACAGTAACAATAAGTAAGGGAGAAGAAAACAGATCAGTTTTCTTCTAAAACTAACAAACTAATCGGGGTGTGTCAGAACAATTAGTGAGCCACACTCTTTGGTTTTCATATACAGTAAGAAAAGGAAATTAGTACACCCTTACAACTTTAGTGCAGGTAGATTAATGGTAGGCTGAGGCCTTTCGTGGTTAACTATGGGCCAGCAGTGTTCTGCGACTCTGACATAAGCGGTGGCAGTAGGGGCAGATGGGGAGCTGTGATAAGTCCCCAATTGTGCCCCAATTGCTTCATACCTTCTTTTAGGGAAGTAATAGGGACCAATTGGTTTTGAAAGGTTATTGGTCAGAAACCCCAGGAGTATGGAATGTTGTGGTCTCTGAGAGCAGACATGACCGGTGCAAACTCCTTGCGCCTTGGGGAGGTTGCTGCTGATAGGTCTTGGGATAGTGTGATAGCAGCGTATGGTGCCGGGAGTGTACAGGCGTCTCTAGCGGCTTTGAGGAGTCTTTCCTTAATGTGGTAAAAGTGTATGCGAGCCAGTACATCCTAGGGGACCGTGTCAGGCAGGTGCTTAGGCTTCATGATTTTGTGTGCTCTCTCAATCAGAATGTCTTGGGGAGTAAGCTCTTAATGTTAATATGCCAAGATCAGTCTTCTATATCAGCGACTTTGAGTTGTAGCCTGCGGATCACTTCTACATGGATGTTGTGGGCATCCAGCATTTCATTGTGGGCTTTCGTTGTGGGATGTCGTGGACATCCCTTAGTTGTTCCTCTACATGCTCTTTGCATTCCTCTATGTAGTCTAGCCTGGCGGCAAGATGTGAGATAGAGGAGCGCATTTCACTTTGTAGCCCAGATTGCAAGGAAAGCAGCATGGCTTTTAAGGTCCAATCAGAGGCAGGCGCTTCTGAGGCAGGGAAAGCAGCCAGTGCTTCATGGTTCTCAGTGTCCTTATCTGCCTGTGCTTCTAAGATGGCAGCTCCATGTAACTTTTTTAGCTGAGGGAGGCTTGCTGGGAGACTGTATAGGGGACAGGGCAGCCCGCTTACCTGTCAGCAGCCTGTCCTTGTGCAGCTGAGGACTCATGAGAGGATTCCTCCATATCTGACATATCTTCTTGTGCCTCCGCTGCCTGAGGCTCCAGCGGGGTTTATGGGTGGGAGTCCTCCCTTGCGCCATGCTTGTAGTGATATAGTAGTGGCTGGGATGATTATTATAATGTGAGTAATTTCCAGCAGTAACCCGATTTCTTCCAAAGAGATGCACTTTATTGAAACTTCAGACATAACAAAGTCCATAAGATACTTGCAACAGATGACAAAATAGTTGACAGGCTATTTGTGCAGCATTCATACACCTTCAGAGAACCCAATTCCTTTTGTCACCTTTATGGAGAATGAAAAGACTGATTGCCGGCTTGAATCGTCCCCCTAAAAATACTAGTACACTGGGGGGGGGGGGTTCTGCTAGGTCAACCCAACAACCCAACAAAATACTCTTTGATCTTATTGTTAATCAAAGTGAAAAGCCACCATTTCCATGAATACTCCCTTAAGTCTTATTACCATCAATAAATACTTATATGGTTCTTTATCATGCTTAAATATATAAACAATGTACCCTTTGAAACCAGAGACCACAACATTCCATACTCCTGGGGTTTCTGACCAATAACCTTTCAAAACCAATTGGTCCCTATTACTTCCCTAAAAGAAGGTATGAAGCAATTGGGGCACAATTGGGGACTTATCACAGCTCCCCATCTGCCCCTACTGCCACCGCTTATGTCAGAATCGCAGAACACTGCTGGCCCATAGTTAACCACAAATGGCCTCAGCCTACCATTAATCTACCTGCACTAAAGTTGTAAGGGTGTACTAATTTCCTTTTCTTACTGTGGTGTCCGTTTATGAAGCAGTGATCAGCGGTGATCCCGAGGATCGCCGCTGATAACAGTCCATAAACAGTTTATGAAACAGTGATAATCGGGGGAGAACATGTTTGAACTTGTTCTCCCGCCGAATATCTCTACACGCGGAGAATCCTCATGAATGACACAGTAATGGCCAGTTTATGAAGCGGTGATCTCACTGCTTCACTGGCGATCTGAGTCAGAATTCACACTCCCAGGTTCCCCAGCTCAGAGGTGGTGAATCGGGGAGTGAAGAGGAAATCTGGGGGATCTGAGGGGGAAGGAGGAAGATTTTTAACTTCTTTATGCCTCGTTCAGACCCCCCAACACTGTAAGCATGTCCCCCTGTCATATTTATGTGTATACATATATATACATATATACATATAATGTGTATATGTATATATATATAATGTATGTGTATATACATGTATATATAATGTGTGTGTGTGTGTATACATATGTATATAATGTAGGGGGACTCATTATTTTATTAACAGTAATTCACGCCGTCTGTCAGTGTATTGAGCGGTGATAATTTATCACTGCTTAATAAACTGACATCTCTGTATTTCTGGTGCTGTAATCTCGTAAAGTCTCACGAGATTCCAGTATCAGGAGCCGTTCTCCACTGTTGAAAGCATTTGTAGATCTCTTCACTCCTCCAAAGGTGAAGCGATCTACAAAGCTTCATAAACTGGCACACAGAGGAGAAAGATCTTCACAGTGAATGCCGGAGAACGAAGCAGTGAATAGATTTCACTGCTTCATAAACGGACACCTAAATATGAAACCCAAAGAGTGTGGCTCACTAATTGTTCTGACACACCCCGATTAGTTTGTTAGTTTTAGAAGAAAACTGATCTGTTTTCTTCTCAATTTCAATTAGATTAACAGGCCATACCTCACATACCTAGGTAGACTTCCATAAGATCAACATATCAAAGGGTTATCAGCTGCCCCTTTGATATGTTAAAATTGAATTGGCAACTCAACCATTATCAACTGAATTCTGGTCTTCTCAATATGTCAATATTGTACTGTATGTGTAACTATATTATAATATAATATCCTACATAAATCGGCCAACATATTACAACATATACCCCCACTTGGGTCAGTTCTAAGTACAAGAACTGACCCATAAATCAAACAAACATATCCTTACGATTTGAGGTACTAAATGCTTTACAATGGCTCATATAAAATATGTAATTTAAGACTGGTTACATCTCTCTTCACCAGTCTCTAAAATATCCCCATGAAACAGTTATTAGATGATATAACTTTAGACCATGACTGGAAAAGGATTTGGTAAACATCAGTGGCCCGTATAGCTGTTAGGCCTTATTTCAAAGCTTGCCATTTCTTCAGTATATCACATCAAGATCTTGAATTTTGCGCAAACACAAGCTGATGTCACAGTCCAGTTTTCAGTCTGACTTTATCACATCTCTCACCATCTCACTGATTATGCTCTGGGAGCTCCAATCCACATAAGCCCAAGGTTTTCTCTTTCCAGGCTCAGGGGTTTCATTCTTAAAGATGAAATGTTCAGTTTTAGCATTCTTCATCATAAGTCCAAAATGAAACATCTGCCAGCCACAATTTGCTTTCTTTGTAATTTGGTGTAGACCGACCCCAAATTGCCTTCAATAGAGCAGTTACTTGGATCATTTAGTCCATAATGCCACCTGAATGGGACCACACGATGGTTCAGATAGTATCAGCCTGACATCAGTGTTTATCAGATCATCTGTCCAGACAAATCAGCAGTGGAAATTCTTGTCAGTATCATCGCCATGAAAGAAAGTTCTTTACATCCATATATGTCATAACCTTCAGCATATTATAAAAAACTGATTCAACCGAGTTCAAATCATGACTAGAGTGATGAATTTAACTCACCCCTCTTATAAATTTAGGAAAACAGCCCAACATACTATATTCTACTCAGTTTAAAGCCTCGTACACACAATCGGATTTTCCGACGGGAAATATGTGATGACAATTGTTGTCGGGAATTTTCCGCGGACAAATGATGGATAGCAGGTTTTAAAATTTTCTGCGGACAAATGTCTGTTGTCGGATTTTCCGAGCGTGTGTACACAAGTCCGTCAGACAAAAGTCCAAAGTACAAACACGTATGCTCCAAAGCAAGGACGAGCCAGAAGCGGTCAGTCTTGTAAACTAGCGTTCGTAATGGTGAATTAACATTTGTAACGTGGCAAGTTATGAAATCTCGAAATGCAGCGCACAATTCTCTTCTTCTTTAACCACTTGCTTACTGGACACTTAAACCCCCCTCCTGTCCAGACCAATTTTCAGCTTTTAGCGCTGTCGCACTTTGAATGACAATTGCGCGGTCATACAACACTGTACCCAAATGAAATTTTTATCATTTTTTTCCCACAAATAGAGCTTTCTTTTGATGGTATTTGATCACCTCTGCGGTTTTTAGTTTTTGTTAAAAAAATTGAAAAAGAGAGAATTTAAAAAAAAAAAAATTATGTTTTTTTAAAATTTTGTTATAAAATTTTGCAAACAGGTAATTCTTCTCCTTCGTTGATGTATGCTGATGAGGCGGCACTGATGGCCACCGATAGGTGGTAGTGATGGGCACTGATGGGTGGCAGTGATGGGCACTGATTGGGCACTGATTGATGGCAGCACTGCTAGGTGGCATTGATTTGCACCACTGGTGGGCATTGATAGGTGGCACTTGTGGGCATTGATAGGTGGCACTTGTGGGCATTGATAGGTGGCACTGCTGGGCACTGTGGGCACTGGCAGGTGGCAATGACAGAAGGCACTTGCAGGCACAGATAATGCATATGTGCCTCCTTTCTCTTCGGGACCGATGTCCCTTTGACATAAGCCGGTAATCGGATTTTTTTTCCTCCTCACGCTGTCAGCGTGAGGAGAAAACAAAACCGATCACGAGCTTTTGTTTACATCATGTAATCAGCTGTCATTGGCTGACAGCTGATCACATGGTAAGGGGCCGGGAGATCTGTGATCATCCGAGTCTCCGTGACTCGGTGATCACAGCGCGCACACCGCGCACCCTGTGCACAGGGGAGGATGTCCCATGACGGCCTCCCAGAAATTGAGGTCCACGCTGTAGCCGTCATTAGGCTATGGCCTGGACCTCAAGTGGTTAATGGGATAATAATAAAGCTGCTTTGCTGGTGAGACTGATGGAGTTATTGCAAATGAATTTTCAAAGGCTTTTTTTTCTAGCGATATCAAGAATAATATTATTATGTTTTTTTTTTATTTGGGCAAGTTGCAACACCATTATCCCATAGTTTTTTTAAGATCAAAGATGTTGGTCTCCCTTGTTAATTTTACATTGTATTTTTTAAAATGTAACTGCCTACTCCCAAACTGTCATTTGAAGTAAAACGCATAGGCAAGTACAATTTTTTTATTGTGCATTAAAAAAAGAAAACAAATAAAATTAGACATGCTATCTGCCAATAGAACTTAACCAAAAAGTGCATTCTATGCATCCAAAAATACAGAAAATATAACAAATCAAATCATTATTATTCAACCAAAAATAAAATAAAAGCCTCATGCATGTGTCCTGCTTCTTAACCACTTGCCGACCGGCTCATGCCGATATACGTCGGCAGAAGGGCACATACAGGCAGATTAACGTACCTGTACATTGCCGTTTAAGAAGCGCTTTGCGGGCGCATGCACGCCGCCAGGACCTTCATGAGTGTGATCGCGGGTCCCACGAACTTGATGTCCGCAGGAATACCCGCGATCGTCTCACAGAGAGGAAGAATTCTGCCTAGTGACAGGACACTGATCAACGCTCCCTGTATTCGGGAGAGGTGATCAGTGTCGTGTCACACATAGCCACGCCCCCAACAGTTAGAATCACTCCCTAGGACACACTTAACCCCTTCATCGCCCCCTAGTGGTTAACCCCTTCACTGCCAGTGTAATTTACACAGTAATCAGTGCATTTTTTATAGCACTGATTGCTGTATAAATGACAATGGTCCCAAAATAGTGTCAAAAGTGTCTGATGTGTCCGCCATAATGTCGCAGTCCCAATAAAAATCGCAGATCGCCATCATTAGTAATAAAAAAAATTCATAATAAAAATGCCATAAAACTATCCCCTATTTTGTAGACGCTATAACTTTTGTGCAAACCAATCAATATACTCGTATTGCGATTTTTTTTACCAAAAATATGTAGAAGAATACATATTGGCCTAAACTGAGGGAAAAAATATTTTTTTTTATAGATTTGTGGGGGATATTTATTATAGCAAAAAGTAAACAATATTGCTTTTTTTTTTCAAAATTTACACTCTTTTTTTGTTTATAGTGCAAAAAGTAAAAACTGCAGAGGTGATCAAATATCACCAAATGAAAGCTCTATTTGTGGGGAAAAAAAGGACGTCAATTTTGTTTGGGTGCAATGTCGTACGACTGCGCAATTGTCAGTTAAAGCGACGCAGTGGCGAATTGCAAAAAGTGCTCTGGTCAGGAAGGGGGTAAAATCTTCTGGGGCTGAAGCGGTTAAACATTGTTTGAAGTTAAAACAAATTACTATTTACATGTTTACAGTTTGAAGCTAATTTTCTCCCACTGCCAGAGAAGTGTTATTTGCATTCAAAAACAGATCTTGAAAATGTACACCTCCTGCTGTGTCCACATTTATGACACCCTGGAACCTCTTTAATTGTTCCAATAATTTGTCATGTTCTATTCTCATCTTATCATACTCAATCTTCAGGTGGTCATATTTCTGTTTTAAAGGGGTTGTAAAGGTAAAAATTTTTTCACCTTAATGCATTCTATGCATTAAGGTGAAAAAACTTTTGACAATACCGCCGCCCCCAGCCCCCCCGTTTTACTTACCTGACGCCTCGAATCTTCGCTGCTCATTCTCGTCATCTTCATTGCAGCTCAGCCTGGTCGCTGATTGGCTGCAGTGGATGGATTGAAAGCAGCGCAGCCATTGGCTCGCGCTGCTGTCAATCACATCCGATGACGCGGCGCGCCGGGGGGCGGGGCCGAGTGATACAGCGAGCGGCTATAGCCGCCGGCTGTATCACGGGAGCGCGCCCGCAAGCACTCACCACCATGCGAGGGAGCTCGCATTAAGGTGGTTAATGCTTGCGGGGAGGAGCTGAAACAGCCGCCGAGGGACCCCAGAAGACCAGGTTCGGGGCCACTCTGTGCAGAACGAGCTGCACAGTGAAGGTAAGTATAACATGTTTGTTATTTTAAAAAAAAAAAAATTTACCTTTACAACCCCTTTAACTGAGAAAATGTTATCCAGGTCTTGGAACTTTTCTTATTATTATTTTGATCAACTCTGTTTTTCATGTTAACATCACCTATATTTGACCCAGTGTTTCCTCTCTTGCTGTTATCATTAGATACTATCTTCTGATCTTTATGTTCATTATTTGTCCTAAACAATGTGGCTAAATCAATTTTGACAGCCTGCTCATTTGACTTTCTCCATAAATGATCTGCTCTCAACAATATGTCTTTTAAATCATGAGGATTTGGGGTAACATAAAATATTTTGTTTGATATCTTCATGCAAAGCATCTAGAACCATACTCATATGTACCAAGCCTCCATGCTCAAATGCAAGATTATTACCGACCAATAATTCCATAATAGTAGCTATCCTGTGTGACAATTCATAGGGAGATTCACTTTGCATTTGTTGGAACTTCCCATGAATAGTAACATCAGAACCATATAAAACACACAATAATTCCAGTAATATGTCCCTTGTTATAAGAGGCTGAATACATATTTGTTTAATTCTCATCCAAAGACTATTTCCTATAGAATGTTGCAAAACTCTTTCTAAGTCAGATGGGTTAATATTGTACATATCTCTGACCTGCTGCCTGTCAGAAAAACATTTTAAAAATCTGTTTAATCATGGCAGGGAACCATTCATATTTCTTTAAGAATTGCGTTTAAATCTTTTGGTTTCAGGGGTTTGATTACAAGCTGAACTTGTATTATTATTCAGGTCTGGTATGGATTATAAGGGGATGGATTTTAAGGGGAATCCTGCACCAAAATTAAAAAAAACTGGCGTAGGGGTCCCCCCCAAAATCCATACCAGACCCTTATCCGAGCATGCAACCTGGCAGGCCACAGGAAAAGAGTAGGGATGAGAGAGCGCCCCCCTCCTGAAATGTACCAGGCCACATGTCCTCAACATGGGAAGGGTGCTTTGGAGAAGCCCCTCAAAGCATCTTGCCCCCATGTTGATGAGGACAAGGGCCTCATCCCCACAACCCTTGCCCAGTGGTTGTGGGGGTCTGTGGGCAGGGGGCTTATCGGAATCTGGAAGCCCCCTTTAACAAAAGGACCCTCAGATCCCAACCTCCCCCCCTATGTGAATTGGTAAGGGGTACATTATACCCCTACCATTTCACAAAAAAAGTGTCAAAAATAGTAAAAAAAAGACAGGAGACACTTTGGGACAAGCCCTTTATTAAAAAATGAAAAAATAAAAATGTCCCGCAATGTAAATCATCTCACGCCGCCGACAAGCTGAAAAAAGAAAAAAAAGCTGCAAAAGCTCCGCCTATATGGGAGGGTTGTGGGGATGAGGCCCTTGTCCCCATTAACATGGGGACAAGGTGCTTTGAGGGGCTACTCCAAAGCACCTTCCCCATGTTGAGGGCATATGGCCTGGTGCACTCTCTCGTCCCCCCCTCTTTTCCTGCAGCCTGCCAGATTGCGTGCTCAGATAAGGGTCTGGTATGGATTTTGGTGCAGGGTTCCCCTTAATTTCCATACCAGACCTGAAGGGCCTGGCATGGATTTTTGGGGGACCAACATGCAATTTTTTTTAATTTTTGGTTCGGGGTTCCCCTTAATATTCATACCAGATCCAAAGGGCCTGGTAATGGACTGGGGGGGGGGGCCCATGCCATTTTTTTCAGTGCGTATTATCTATATTCCTGAGACCCGACAATTTATTACAGCCGTGATCAGTTTTAAATGACTTTTTTCCTTTAGAAATGTAATTTTGCTGTGCTAAACACGGGAAAACTGCGCAAATTTACAGGCATACTATAGACACCCCCCCCCAGGCATGATATTTAAAGGAATATTTCATTCTTATTGTTTCACTTTAAGCATGATTAAAATCACTGTTCCTGAAAAAACAGCTGTTTCTAAAACTTTTTTTTGCATTGATACATGTCGCCTGGGGCAGGACCTGGGTCCCCAAACACTTTTTATGACAATAACTTGTATATAAGCCTTTAAAATGAGAACTTTTGATTTTTCATGTTCATGTCCCATAGACTTTAACAGTGTTTGTGTGTTCATCTAAATTTTTTGCCTGTTCGCATGTTTTGGTGCAAACTGAACCGGGGGTGTTCACCCTTAAGTGGGAGTAGTCACTATTAGCCGCGATAGATACCTAGTAGAGCGAGGAGGAGAGGAATCAAGCAGCCATCTCTCTCGGCGGCTCGGACATGCCCCCCCCCACATGTTTGTAATCTTGTATGGTAGGGTTTTAGTTTTTATATAAAGGTGGTGTGATGTTACATAGCTAGCTGTGATTAAGGCTATGTCTGGCTGAAACTCATCAGCATGGCTAGATTTCATGAATTTTTTTATCTTGTTTATAATAACGTTTATTATTGCATTTTCTGATTGAGTGCGGCTTTACTATATGATCCATTAATTTTACCAGCTTAAAAAGAGATTCCATATTAATAATTCTAAGTTTGGTTCATTACATAGGTTTTTTTTTATTTTGTTTTTATACTTACAGATTTTGTCTATAGAATTTTATATTAAGGTATGGTATTTGTTTACATTAATGCATGCCTTTTCCTTTTGTTTCAACAGAAACACGAATGGCTTTGTTTGAATTGTCAAATGCAGAGAGCTCTTGGTATGGATATGACTGCTGTTCCTTCACCCATGCCACCTCCAGTCAAACTAAAACCTGCAATTCCAGCAGCAGCTACATCTGCCCCTCCTTTAAAGAAGGAAGCAGTTCCAGTGCCAGACCAAACAATGAAGCAAGGACCCAAAGCACCACCATTATTAACCAAGCAGACATCTGTGTCTGGCTCACCAACTAAGTCTAATCAACAGACAGGGGAAAATAAAACAGGAACTGCAGTGTTGGATAAAACCAAACCATCTGGAACTGAAAAGAGGTTACCAGTTGAGACAACACACCATGAATCTTCCCAAAAGCCTTTAGCTAAGACTGATTCCACATCTGCTCCTCTATCTGCTGCATTACAAGAGATGGGACCTAAACTCACAGAAGACAGAAACAAACAAAAGAATAACACACCAGTATTCATTCCAGCGCAAGAATTAAAACAATCCTCTTTATCTAATGTAAAAGCACAAGAGATCCCCCAGAAGGTTGAAGCTACAGACATAAAAGAAGATCCTACAAAAAGGACTGCCACTATAGCTGATAGCAAGCAAACTCCAAAAGAGCCTTCTGTGGCAAGCTCAAAACCTAGTCCTTTGCCTAAACCTGTTGCCCCACAAGCCTCACAGTCCACTGGTCCAGGAAGCCCAAAATCCAGCCCATCACACAAGCCTGTGGCTCCACAGACATCACAATTTACAGTGCCTGGAAGTCCAAAATCTAGCCCTTTACATAAGCCTGTGGGTGCACAAGCATCCCAACCTGCAGTGCCAGGAAGCCCAAAATCTAGCCCCTCACATAGAGCTGTAGCTCCACAAACATCCCAAACTGCAGTGCCAGGAAGCCCAAAATCTAGCCCATCACACAAACCTGTGGCTCCCCAAACATCACAAACTCCAGTGTCGGGAAGCCCAAAATCTAGCCCATCACATAAACCAGTGGTTTCACAGTCATCACAAGCTGCTGGACCTGGAAGCCCAAAATCTAGCCCTTCACATAAACCAGTGGTTCCACAGTCATCACAACCTGCTGGGCCTGGAAGCCCAAAGCCTAGTCCCTTACCTAAACCTACTACTGCACAAACATCACAGTCTATGGGGCCAGGCAGCCCAAAGGCAAGCCCTTCCCATAAACCTACAGTTCCACAAACATCAAAAACTCCTGGACCTCCTGGCCCTAAACCCACTCCTGCACATAAACCTATGGTTCCACCAACACAGCAGCCAGTTGGGCCAAACAGTCCAAAATCTAGTCCTTCACATAAACCTGTTGCTCCCCAAACAGTATCACAACCAACCACCCAACCCCAAAAGCCACAAGAGCAACCTAGACGTTTTAGTCTAAATCTTGGGAGTGTCACAGAAACTCCTAAAGTACAGCCTACAACACCGCAAGAAACAGTAACTGGAAAACTCTTTGGTTTTGGAGCATCAATATTTAGCCAAGCTTCCAGCTTTATATCCACAGCATCTCAACCCATTTCTCAAACACAAAGCACACAAGGACCAGCTTCTAAGCAGCCTACCCCTCCACCAAAAGCAACTGCTCCACAGAAACCAGTGAAAGAGGCAGTGGATCCACAATCACCTAAACTTCCTCCAGCAAAAAAGGAAACCAAGCCAGAACTTTTAAAAAAAGTGGAACCGCCCAAATCTAGTTCTTTAGCAAAGGAAATTGATGAAAAGATTAAAGAGAAAGTAACCGAAAAGGTTTCTGAATCTAAAATTGTTGTTAAAGAAACAAAAGCCGAAAAAACTGAAAAGATATCAGAGCCAAAAACATTGTGCCCTATTTGCAAGATAGAACTAAATATTGATTCTAAGGACCCTCCTAATTTTAATACATGTACGGAATGCAAGCAGATTGTATGCAACCTTTGTGGATTTAACCCAATTCCACACATGACTAAGGTAAGGAGGCTGATTACTGCACTTTTTTAATACCTTACCAACATTTTACCTACTGTATAAACATGCAGCCTATGCTACTGATTTAGTGGCACATATTTAAAATACACAAATTTGATTGCATACATGTGTATCTAATATTCTGTTAAAATGAAAAGAACACTCTTAGCCAAAAAATGCAGCACTCCCCTAGCCTTTACCCCAGTAATACTACCACAATAGAATACATATGTATATCCTAAAAGGGAGTAAAGAATGAGCTGACTGACATTACGTTTGATCTGACATATGTCATTATATAACAATTACTGATGCAAAAAGGGAGCATTGCTTTTTTTTGTCGTTTAAGACTCTCCTATCCCTAAATTTAATCTTTTACAAATCTAGGTTAATTCCAACACAGAATATTATCTAATGTGTGCATCAATTTGAAAACCAGGCTTGATTTGTGGAATTGCATGTTTTCTGATTCTTGGCTCTGCCCATCTCCTTAAACTTCTAGTTAGTAAGGAAGCTATCCATTACAATAAAAGACCATTAGGGAACATTAACACTTGTGTTTGGGGGAATGGTGAAAACATGCGGTTGAGCTGCATGTTTACCATCCCCAACTGCTCCTGCTTAAGCTGCAAAGGCAGCAGATGGGGCTGTACACATGCCGTGGTCATGGTAAGAATTTAACCCTTCTGTCGTGTTCGGCAGACAGTTCAGCTCATTGAACCCTACCAATTCAGCCGAATGGGGCTGTGCCACAGCTGCCCCCCTCTCCCCTGTCAAGCCTCTCCTAAAAAGCAATCCACTCTGGGTCACCCCTCAGAAGGCAAATGCTGGTGTAAACTAGCTCTTAAGGGGAGGAAGGAGGTGGGGGGGGGTTAACCAGTAGGCTTTTTAAAGAAAAAGTTGAATTGAATTTAAAGTCTAAGCTCATCCCAAGAATACACAAGATTCAGCACATTTCCTGGTCTTTCCCTGTGGCCACAGCTTTTTTTTGTGCAAAAGGTGAACTTTAAGACTTTAACATGAGCTGCCTATATTGTTTACATAACTGCCTACTGGCCATTTTGAGGTGTGTTCTTTTTACAGGAGGTAACTTCTTTATGCATTTTTTTATCATATGCTCAGTTTGAATTGCTCAGATTTGTGACAGACTTGCTTTAATACTAGAGATTATAAAAGCTATCCACATGGTATTAGACTTGCTTAGATAATCCTGAAGAACCAGGAATGGGTCACATGTCTGCTTATCTTTACCTAAATGCCTTAAAGTGAACTTGAACTCAAAATTAAAAGTTTTCTATGTTATAGAGAATGTTTAGTACCCTGAAAAATGTACCTTTTGACTTGAATTCCTCCTGAAAAATATCAAAGCACTGCTTGGTATGTGAGTGTGCCTAGGCATTTCTGTGCAGTTAGCCTCATGCACTGCTTGGTATGTAAGTATGCCTAGGTATTGCTGTGCTATCAGCCTCATAGTTGTATATTTGTAGCGTGAAATCCAAGGCACTGCTGCCTCTGACTGCTAGTCTCAGGCGATTTGGGATGAAATTTAGTGATGTCATTACTGTGCTGCTCAATATTCTCCTTACTGGAGGCTCTGACATGAAGAAGCAAAATCCTCTAGCCTCTACAAAGATAGCTGCCCCCACACGGAGACACAGTGAAGAGAAGGCATGTAAGTCAGTAATGTTTGATCACTGCAGGGAAACCATCTGCTATGTTGTTGACTAGTAATTTGCCCTTTGCCTTCCTTTTTGGGCACAGCTACTACAGTGCAGTTCCTCTTTATTATGTGCCTAAAGGTTCAGGTGTAAATAGATCTGCAGATCTTCCCCAAGTGCCCAAAAGAGATGCCCATTGTTTACAGGTTCTGTGCAACTTATGGTCTGTGAGTGCCTAGTGATGGGAGAGAAATCACACAGAAGAGCTCAGCTCATGTAGCAGTGTTTATTTAAAACAAAACAACTTAAATATGTTTATAAAACTTCAAAGTAGCCCGTTCAGCTCAGAAACAGTTTGACCACTTTATTGTCTGACTTTCCCAAGAGCACAAGTTGATCATCCTAATTCATGTTCAATTTGAAGTTCTGCTAAAGTTCTAAATGTTTTTAGGTTATTTAAATGTTTTAAATAAACACTGCTACATAAGGAGGAGGTCTTCCATGTTATATCTTTCCCATTATACATCACCTTGAAATTGATGCTGGAAGCCATGGCAGATAGTGTGCATGCAGAGCCAGGATCCAGCCAGAGGATGGAGGATTGAAGTATTTGGAATATACAGGCGTATGCTCACCTTCAGCAAGATTTTCCAAAAATACCTCTGTGAAATTCTATAGCTTATCAATAGTACATACCAGCCCTCCGCCTGTTTCAAATACTGTACCTCCTTCAATTACACATGCTGTGGGGGCCTCTCCACAAAAACAATTCTGGCAGCCACTCCAGGCCATTTAAACTTTACATATGCGCAGTGCGCTCTCTTTCTTTAGCTGAGAGACTTTTTATAGCTATTGCTCATCTCACATGTTGTATCAAGAAAAAAAATGACATACTGTATATGTTAATTTGACTATGTTACTATTCTATGTCAAGCCTACCATGACCATAATGGATCCTCCAGTGTCATTTAGATCATTTACATTTCAGAGGTTCACCCTTAAAATATCAATAATCCTTAAAATGCCTGTACACAGGCATCCTAGAATACTCTCCACAAGTTCTGCAGATGCAATGGTCTTCCCGCTTGGATGTGATGTAGAAGCTGTCAAACGTGAGAGGATGCATTAAAGGCCCTAAAAGAAGTCTTGTTTTAAAATTACTGTAACTAGAGTAGCCTCCATGCTCCTCTCAGCAAAGTTTCCCTTTACTGTGTTCTTAAGGATGCATCTTTGGTCTTATTTACAATGGGTCAAAGAGCAGTAAGCTATGACAACCATAAAGATTTCATTTGGGAATTTTCTGAGATTTTCACTAATTGTTTCTCAAAGTTTCACATGTAAACTGTCAAGCAGTATTTTTTTAAAGAAGTAAACAGTAGTGACAGTTTGGTTTTGTCTAATTGGAGTTTAATTATGCAGTTTATTTACAGCAATGACCTAACACTGCATGGCATATTAAAATCAAAGCCATCAATTGTGTCTTGGAGTCCTGTAATATTCTAGCTTTCCAAAAAGGGTGTCTGTTTTAAAATTGTAGAATATGATGTCTTTTATCAGGTGATTTATATGTGTAGCTGGTATAGGTAAATACTGTATTTTGTCATGGAAAGTTTCAGATTTTATTTACAATGGCTGTGTAAACAGTCTGAGACTATTGATGCATTAAATAAAGCATAAAATATTGGCTTCACCTCTCCGATCATGGATGATGTCACTTCTGGCTCTGCCAATGACGTCATCACATCACCAGAAGTGACAACATGGGAAAGGTGAAGTTGATATTTTTACGCTCATTTAGGGGCTAGTGTCCAACTGATATGCTTTTATCTCTGTTCACTAGTTTCAGTGCACAGTTAAATTACCTTGCATCCCACATTATAAGGAGTGGATCCAGGAATGTGTAGGAAAGTGCATATGTTGGTCCCAACTTAAAGGGGAATGCGCTTTTGCCCTATTGCTATATAGTACCACATACTGTATAAAGGTGAACTGTTAATAATACAGTGGAGGATTCACATGATATATTGTAAATCACATGTTTAGCCATTGCATGGTATTGCAGAACACAGTTAAACGTGAACTACATTTAAAAAAAAAAACTTGCTGTGTGTAAATATGGAAGTAGCAAAGGAGCTACAAAGGAATGCACATTGAAGCTTTGTTTTAGGATTATTCATTTTAAATCAGTCACTTAAGAACATGTGCTAATTCAACTAGAGGGTGACACTATTAACACTAAAGGTTATTTGTATTGTGTTTGTATCCTATATTTACTAAGGAGTTGCAAAGGACTGTAAATTTCTGTTTCAGGATTATTTATTTAGAGACGGACATTTAACCACATCTGTTAATTCAGGGTAACACCATCCATTATTGTTACAAGATATTTATATTGGGAAAATTTGGTTCTATTTATATTAGCACATTGGTTATCTAAAGGTATATTTACAGAAGGTAATCAGGACACCTACAGAGTGTCTCACCATCACTCCTCATTTTATTCAATTTTGCATATTCTATGCTTTTTACACATTTTTGCATTTATTATTCAACAGGTTGTCAGTGAGGTTATCCATGCAATGCATGTACATGTACATGTAATTACAGGTAGCACTGCATTTTTCTGTTTTGTATTTGTAAAGGTATGGGGACACATGTCAATGTAGGCAGCTACCCATATATTCACATTTTGAGTATATTGCAGTAATTGCATAGTAGTTTTCATTATTTTTTGTGCACCTTTTTTACATACAACTTTATTCAATCTGATGTCACATGACTTTGTTTTTTCTTCGCTGTAGCACAGACCAGGCTGGGGATGGAGCTAATCTGGAGTGGGTCCAATGCCATGTAACATCGCCAGTCCTTTCCCCAGTCAATGCAAAGCCAGAGTAGAGCTTTCGGTCAAGGATTTGATCCACCCACCAACGCCTTCGGGTGGATCAGATCCTTAACTGACAGTTCCAAACCACTTTGCACAGCCTGATGGAAGGGCCTGGCAGCATCACAGGATATACACTCACTCTGGTTTAGCCCTGTTGTCTCCTCAAGGAATGCAATAAACCTGTCAGATGTAAATAATGGAGATAAGTCTAGGAGCTGGCTTGCACCTCATTGGACTTAACTCATAGTATACCTGCACTTTTTACATAGTGTCTGAAGTCCTGGAATTCAGCTTTAAAGTGTTTGTCAAAGAAACAATGTAAAAAAAAATATGGTTTTGCACAGAGCAGCCCCGATCCTCCTCTTCTCAGGTCCCCACCAACGCTCTGGGCCTCTCCCCTTAGCCGCTTGGGGTCTATGGGGGCTCTCATACGTGCTCTCTCCTGTCCCAGCCCCCCCCCCCCTTCCTCACTGGCTGTAATTGACAGTGGCCAATGGCTCCTGTTTCTGCATCTCAGCCAATGAGGAGGGAGAGACCCAGGAGAGCTGCAGCTCTTTTGCACAACACTGGATGAGATCAGGCTTAAGTAAGTATTGGGGGGGAGGCTGAGGGGGGAGGTGCCCACTGTAGGTTTTCTACCTTCATGAATAGAATGCATGAGGTGAAAAGCTTCAGCCTTTAGAACCACTTTAACCTCCCTGGCGGTATGATTATTTCAGATTTTAGGTGCTGAAAGCGGTACCATTATTTTGCACAGAAATTTGGCGTTTTATATTGTAGGCCTGTAATTCTTAGGAATAGTTCACTTAAATCTGTCCAAACAAGAGTCTAGTAGACATCCCGGGTATGATAAAGTTTGAAAAATGAAATAAAAAATTATAATATAATAAATAACTATAAATAATTAAAACACATAATAATATAATAATAATAAAAATTATATAATAATGTAATCAAATCAAAAACACTGAAATTTGCTCAGTTCCAGAATTTTAGCTTTTATTACTTTTAGTGTTTGATGACGGATCTCCCCACAAATCACTATCGCTCAATTCTGCAAGTGATTATAATTTATTATCGCTTTTTTCTAGCTGGTCTAAAACCACTTTTGATGTAAAGAGACAGTTTTGGTTGCTATGGACAATCTCCAGTTTCCAGGCAGAAAGAACAGTTTTATATATATAAAACTGCATGCAGGACACTGGGCAGACCACTAGGGACAAAGGGGATGTGTAGTTATTTGATACAGTACTGTAATCTATAAGATTACAGTATGCTGTATCTATACTGTGTGTTTCACTTTTTGAATTTGCCGCCGAACTCCGTCCCCGTGCGTCGCAACGCTCGCAGGGAACGGAGCTCGGCACTGTGAATCAAGCGAGACACAGCGGCTCGCCGATCACAGCGGGGAGACATCGCAGGAACCAGGGGACAAGGTAAGTAATCTCTTCCTGGATCCTGCGATGCAAGCCCGAGTCTGGCTCGGGGATACCGCTTTTGGTATGTAAAATCCACCCCGAGCCAGACTCGGGAATACCGCCAGGGGGGTTAAATCTGACTGTTTTTGTTATTGACATGCAAATGTTGGAGTAACTAAGATGGCACATGTTCAGTATAACTCCCTCATTCTCTCCACATAGTTTGGAGTTCATCAAACCTCACTAATAACATAAAAAAGACCCACATTAAGCAGATGAATGTTTAAAAGCCTATCTTAGTCATCCCTTTGGTAAAGTGTATCTGTGGTCAAAATTTAAAATCAAATATTCATTTCCAACGTGTATTCAGTTATTTCTAGCCCACTCCTATTGATCTGAACACTTATAAAGTTTGAATACCTACTTTGTGAAGAATCCCACACATTTACTTCTTTGAATTCTGTGACTCATAGTCACTGTGCTCTGTGAATATGCCCTTGTTGTGTCATACATTTAACAGAGATTGCCTTCTGAACTACAGAGGTGCTGAGAGAAGGTGTTGCAGGAGACACAGTAAGTACAGGAGTCACTGTTTGCAGGCATGGAGGTTTTATGGGATATGTAGTCCTTAGAAATTGAAAGTAAAACAAAAAAAATGAGAAGTTGCAGAAGTTGCAAGGCATGCAGGGAATTCAGGAATTTTTGGAAAGAGATTGCTAGCAGACAGGCAGAACTCATAACATGAAAGTAAGTTTATATTTGTATTGCTATTACAATGCTGATGTTATAAAATTAAAGTTTATGTAATGACTATAGATCTCCAAATTATATGATCTTTTACTATAATAAACATTAGTTATAGTGCGAAAAGATAGAGCAAAATGCAAGCTGGACAGTTATCAGTGATAACACTTGATTGTACTCCTTCTGGATTTCTGTGGCGTTTTTCATGATAACTGATGATGTATTGTAACTTTTTATATGTCAGGGGCAAGCAGTAGAAACTCAAGGGAACTATGTAGTTAACACCCTTCAAAATGAGAGTTATATATACTCAAGGAAATAATTTATCATGTCTGCTGGCTGACCTTAAATCATCTCTGTGCAGTGGTAATAAACACTCCACTCCACTCTCCATCTAGCACTCTATTAGAAGATTTTTACTAAAAATCTATCCGTGTACCTGAAAATATTTGTAATCGTTGAAATAAATAATTGTAAACAGTTGCGCTATTTTTCATGAAATGAAAGAAACCTTAATAAGCAAATTGGTATCCTTCTGGCATGTTTATCTTTATTATCAATGTAGCGCCACTCATGTAAGGGCTGCTGGAAAATGACTGTCCCCAAAGGTTGCCCTGACCTTGCAAGCCTTCCAACACTGCTGACACTCTAGGTTCCGACATAATTCAAAGAAAGAATGCAATTGCAAAGACGCCAGACTAGCAAAGTAAATGAGTATTTAACTAAATATTATTAAGTCAGCAAAGAAGAAGGAATGTTAATGCAGATATCTTTCAATCTTAACCTTGGGCTTAGCAAGCATATAAAGGATATACAATACAAAGAAAAATCACAATAAATCAAACAGTGATAACCAATAGGCCCTGGAATGACCCCAGGTATAAAAGGGAAGAGAAAGACCTATCTGTATTAAGCTGCTTCCTTAACTGGTTGCCGACCAGCCACAGCAGTTTTACTGAGGCAGAATGGCATGGTTTGGCGAAACGGCGTTACCTTATGTTGCCTCACCTTTTTTCCACAGCACGGTGCCTGGAGCTGATGTGAGTGCCCAGCAGATGCGTGTAAACACACACATCCCGGTTCTCTCAGGGGAGACAAGACAGATTGTGTGTTCATACTATGTATGAACACCAATCTCTCTCCCCCTAGACAGTCCCATCCCCCCTACAGTTAAAACACACCTAGGGAAAACAGTTAACCCCTTGATCGCCCCCTAGTGTTAACCCTTTCCCTACCAGTGACATTTAAACAGCAATCAGTGCATTTTTATAGCACTGATCGCTTTTTTCTTTTCATTCACTTCAATGGGCTGCTCTATGCGCAAGAAATGCCAAAAAGTAGCTTATGAATTAGAGTGCCTTGTTCTCTATAGCCGCAGAAGCACATGGGGGATACTGATGGGGTAAACTTAGACATGCGGTCCAGGGTTATGTACCCCTGAGAAAAAAGTTTGTAGGCATTTTCTTGGGCAAAGATGTTCTGGGAGCATTTGGAGGGGGCTAACCAAATCTTAGTCCACGTGGCTTGGTCAGGGTTTTGCCTAGGTCGGTTGCCCACTTCACTATATAAGAAGGTGGACCGGAGCCTGTTGAGTTAATCAAAGATGTGTAGAGATCTGAGACAAGGCCTTTCAAGTAGGGGTTGTTTCGGCAACAATTTTCAAAAGAAGTGTTTGCGTGGCCCCTTGTGGCAACAAAGCAGGCTACAAACATGATAATTAAGTTGGCTATACTGATAGGATTCATTGGCCGGCAGTATGGAATAATTTTTGGAGATATTGTACAGTCAAAGTTTTTGTCCTTAGCAAACGTTTTGAGTATGGAAAGTTCATGAGAGAGGTCTTACAATAAGCTCTTAGAATTAGATAAATGCCTTAGAAAACCATTGTTTTGTAATACCAAACCAAGGAGCACAATCCAGTTATATGTGATCCACCACCAAGGCACTAATATAATTGGGTGGCACAGTGGTGTAGTGGGTAGCACTCTCACCTAGCAGTAAGAAGGGTCGCTGGTTCGAATCCCAACCACGACACTACCTGCCTGGAGTTTGCATGTTCTCCCTGTGCCTGCGTGGGTTTCCTCCGGGTACTCCGGTTTCCTCCCACACTCCAAAGACATGCTGGTAGGTTAATTGGATCCTGTCTAAATTGCCCCTAGTATGTATGAATGTGAGTTAGGGACCTTAGATTGTAAGCTCCTTGAGGGTAGGGACTGATGTGAATGTACAATGTATATGTAAAGCGCTGCGTAAATTGACGGCGCTATATAAGTACCTGAAATAAATAAAATAAATAAATATAATACTTCATGTGGAAATCATTCAGTCTTAATTAAAGCACTAAGAACAGTTGTTTGCCAAGACATGGCAGTTGTCAGCCTTGAAGAAGAAATTTCCGTTCTATAGAGTTAGGCATGTATGATTAAATTACTTGTTTGCTTCTGAGGCATATCCTCACAGTGTGTGTTTGCACTATTTTTTTAAATACATTTTTATTGAGAACACTTTTAGTTAAGAAAAGGCAGTACAAAACATGCATTCAGATAACATCTTTCCACAACAGCAAATAACAATGAGCTGTAAAGATACACATTATACAGTTGCATTCTATACATTCACATAGGATGACAGTTAACAAATACAAGAAGAGGTCAAACAAGTCAAAACAATGCACAATGCATGACATTGTTACCTAATAGTTTTCAGAGTAGTACAATATTTAAAAGTATCCCCATATAACTAACTGGTCAGTCATGATGCACTTTGTGTTCTTTTGCTGTTTGGTCCCCCAGTAGTGGGCAGTCCTGGATGATGCAGAGATTGGTGATGACATAATGACATTAGTGCCACTCACAGTATCAATATATTGTGAATGCCACACTCAGGGAAATGGAGCCATGACGCCCTTCACTAACAGCCTTTCTTTAGTCTTCAATGTTGAATGGCACTGGGTGTCATTTAGTTCAGAAGGCTGAGGACATCTTGCAGCTAAGCAGTGGTACTGCAGGGGAGAGCTTTAAATTGAAGTTGAGTATTGCAGCCCCAGCTGTTTTTTTATGTTAGGTATCATGATGGGGATATTAAAAAAATGTCCCAGAGTTGGGCTTTAGGTTAAGAGTTTGATTCATAGGTTAGGTTTAGCTTTAGTCGAAGAAAAGGAAAAGACACTGGAGAGAAGGAAAGGAATTGCTGCTCACCCCTTAGGTATTGAAACAAAAAAGAGAGAGAAGGTTTTCCCCACAACGGGGTTTTTAGGCAGCACAGTAATGGATGTAGTCAGTATTGTATGAAAAAATATAACAATTTTATTCGAAGCTATACCATAAAAGTTAAAAACGATGAGCTCCAGTGGGGAGTACTTAAAAAACTAAATGGCTGAACATACATTGGCAGACATATATTCATAACAAAATTCCTATCATGAACATAAGACCTGACGCGTTTCAACCCTTAATAGTTGGGGTCTTCTTCAGAGGTTCGGTCTGCTAGAGAGAACATATAAATAGCATTGGTATATACATACATAACTTTCATTATATAACAGTAACTACATTCATGATGTAATGCACCAATACAGTATAGTTACCAAATAGTGTATGTCCAACAGGAGAAAGAAACTTCCCACATGGAGATCCCTTAAAAAAAATATGCTGTGTTTCTCTCCCAACCCGAGGGAGAGCTCCGGATGCCTCCACCGCCACCTCAACCCAGACCGGGGTAGTGAGAGGCAAAGTGACTTGCGAGAGGCCACACACTTGGGCACCGCCCACCAAAGCAAACAACCGGCCGACGAGCGCAACAACCACCTAGGATGAGAAATTGATGAGACAGACTAAGTATACACCCAAGGAATAATAATCTGATTTTTTGTGGACAGAAGCAACCACCAAGGGACCAGAGTCACCCATCTGTAGTATCTATAGTACATGTGGTTCAGGCCAAACCAAAAGGAGTTTCCAACCATATTTATATGGTATGTCTTTGGAGGCTAATAGGATAAATAGTATATAACTATGAAGATATTGGCAAAATACTCTTTTTAAATGAAAAAAGGTGGGGTAGTGAAGGGTGTGGGAAAAGAAGGAAAAGATGTGAAAATGGTAGGAGCATGAAATCATCATGCAAAGAAAAAGTGAAGTATATAGGGAGGGAGTGTGCAGTGAAGTGTGAGCAAGGAGGTGATGGGGGGGGTGGGGTGGGGGGGGAGAAACAATTAGTGATGAGGTGCACGCATATTTATTACCTCAATAAGGGCTAGCCATTGTATGTAACTGCATCAAAGTGCCCCATGAAGACTAGACTGACACCTGTTTGCCAACCCGGGATTGGTCACAGGTCATGTGGGACTCAGAAGGTTAGTATCCAAACCTAAGTCCACTAGTCTAGAAACAAAACAAAAGGAAAGAATGTTTTTGTATCTATGGAAAAGTACAAGCACACTATGATCATGAGTAGTCAGACAATAAAAAAAAAAAAAAAAAAAAATCAATAGCAGATAACAGGGTCAACAGGCCCTGATTGCATGGGGTAAAACAATGATGCAGAAGCATAAGGCTGGAAGGGTGTACTTACTGGGTAGTAACCACAGATAGTGGCAAGGAGTGATAGCAGGCAACGGAAGGTGTGTATGATCCTCCAGGTAGGGAAGGGATTGTGAGTCTATTGCCAGTAACATTTATATATCCTTGATTGATTAGGGGTGTGCATAGCCTGTCCCACCCCATCCCAGGTGTGTCCAGTCAGCCAGCAGCTGCGTGGGGGGCAGCATGGCCGCCATTCAGGCAGCCGTGTGTGGCCTCCCCGGCGTCCAGGAAGAGCGTCAGCCCCGAAGTCTCATCATTCTCGCCGAAATCTCGTGATACTCATGACGTCACGTCGCACGCGCGGGGCCCCGTGCATGCGCAGTGGCGAAGAGTATCCGAGAATGTTCAGGGACGCCGCCGGCAAGGAGGGATGGATCCCCAGTGCGGCGCTCGGTGGCCACCCGAGCGGCAAACGGGGAATGAAGGGGGGGGAGGAGCCGTCTAATCGTGTCGGCCCATTCCACCCCCCCCCCCTTGCCGGGAAGGCACATCACCAATCACCCCCGCAATAGGAGCGATGGCGGAGAGAGCACCAGCGCCCCCCCTGGCTGGAGGGAAACAGACACACATTCAATATACAGAGAACATTGTATTTTAAACTTATCATTGTTGGATTCATATTGCTGTTAATACATTGCATACAAATAAGAAGAGCGTCAGTAAAAAAGGAGAAATTCAATCATATGCAATTGGTAACCTCATAGCATCAAATTGAAAGGTAGAAAATAAATAAGTCAAAAGAACAAAACAATATGAAATAAAAATAAAGTATACAAAAAATATATATAGAATATATCAAAAAATCAAATCGAAAATATAATAACACCAGAGGCAAAAGAGAGGGGGGGGGGGGGTGGAAGGGGGAGGGGGGGGGTAGGGAGGGAAAAAGAAAAGGGAAGGAGGGCAAGACTGGATCCTAGCAATGAGATACTGATTATTGGACTGCTTTAGGTCATATTCCACTCTCAAACAGTCCAGAGAAAGGGAACATACCTATTGTGTTTTACCGGAGACAAAGCCCTTTAGGAATGGAGCAAAAGAGATAGCATCGTTTAGTCCTGGGAAAGAGGTGGAATTTAGTTTAAATATCCACCTCTGTTCATGCTGCAATAGGATTTTGTTCCAGTCGCCGCCTCGCGTCGGTATATGAACTCGATCGAGTGCGGCGAAAGATACTTTAGGCATTCTGTAATTGTGGGTTTCCATCACATGTCGCCCAAGTGGCAAATACGGATTACTGATTTGCATGTGGTAGATATGTTTGGATATGCGTCGATGGAACTCTTGTTTGGTCTTACCGACGTAGTGTGCCCCACATTCGCAAGACATGAGGTACACTACGCCCCGCGTTTGACAGTTGGTGAAGTGTGATGGTTTAAAAATTGTTCCATTTGGAAGGTTGAAGATCTTTTCATGTCTTATGTACTGGCAGTAAGAGCAGTGTCCACAAGGGAAGGATCCCAGGACAGAACAATGCTTTCCTCTTTTTTGTGCGTTTTTAAACTCACTTTGAACTAATTTGTCTCTTAGTGAGGTTGCTCGTCTATAGGTGATTGAAGGGGTATCTGCAATGAACTTACTAATCTTTGGGTCATCCCGAAGTATGGACCAGTGTCTACCAATGATGTTTCTAATCTGCTTATGTTGTTTGGAAAAACGTAGAATCACCCTAGTGGGATTCATATTGGGGTCACCCTTGGGCCTTTCTCCAGATAGTAGTGCATGTCTGGGTTGTATGGCCGCTCGATTGTACGCCCTACGCAGACATGAGCGGCTATAGCCCCGTGCCAGTAATCTAATTTGTAGTTTCTGTGCTTCCTGCTTGAAGAGAGTCTCATCGGAACAGTTCCTGCGTAAACGCAGGTACTGTCCATATGGGATGGATCTCTTCAAGCCTGTGGGGTGAAAGCTGTCCGCATGGAGGATGGTATTTCCTGCGGTGCTTTTCCGAAACAGAGTACTGGAAATGAGGTCCTCTGAGGTACGTCTCAGCTGCAAATCCAAGAAAGTTATTTGATCACAATCATAGGTCATAGTGAATTTTAGATTGCGATCATTGTGATTGATACAATCAAAAAACTTCAATAGAGATTCCTCAGGGCCCTCCCAGATCAGGAGGACATCATCAATGTATCGTCGCCACATACGTATGTGGCTCATGTATGTGGCGAGGCCCTCATCCTCTTGGAGTGCCCTCTCCCACTCCCCCAGGTACAGATTGGCGTAGGCCGGGGCACAACAGGTGCCCATGGCCACGCCCTGCACCTGGAGGTAGTGGGAGTGGTCAAAGGTAAAGAAATTGTTATTCAAGATATATTCCAGGGCGCCAATGATAAACTCATTTAATGCTACATCATATTTGCGGCTTCTTAGAAGGAGTGTCTGTACAGCTTCGATCCCCTTGTGATGGGGGATCGAGCTGTACAGGGCTTCGACATCGATAGCCACAAAAAAGGAATTCGGTGGAAGAGATACTCCCTGGATAAGTTGGAGTAAATGCATCGTGTCTTTTAGGAACGAGGGCATACTTGTGACAAACGGTTGTAGAAATGAATCAATCACTCTACTCAAGTTTTCTGATATTCCTCCATTCCCGGAGACAATTGGTCGTCCTGGAGGTTTTATTTGACTCTTATGGATTTTGGGCAAACTATAAAACGTGGCCATGCGTGGGTACTTAGTTCGAATAAATTCATACTGGTCTCTGGTGATAACTCCCTTGTCCACAGCAGACTGGATTAGATCATAGAATTTAGTATACGATCTTTGTATCATTTTGTTTGTGGCAATTTTGTACCATTCCTCATTATCTAAGATGTCTTGGCACATACGTACGTAGTCATGATTGTCCATCAAAACTACGTTCCCTCCCTTGTCGGATGATTTTATTGTGATTTCTACATTGTTACACAAGGAATCAATAGCTGCTGATTCCTCAGCAGTTAGGTTCTGTGATTGTGTTTTTTTGTATGGGAGTTTGGAAAGGTCTCTTATGCCGCGTACACACGGTCGGACTTTTCACCTACAAAAGTCCGACAGCCTGTCCGACATACTTCCGACGTACCTTCGGCGGACTTGCGGCAGACTTTCTTACGAACGGACTTGCACACACACGACCACACAAAAGTACGACAGCCTAGTACGCGGTGACGTACACCAAGTCCGACGAGACTATAAAACGGAAGTTCAATAGCCCGTACGACACCCTTTGGGCTCCTTCTGCTAATCTCGTGTTTATCTCGTGTTAGTAGAAGTTTGGTGAGAGACGATTCGCGCTTGTGAGACTCGTATTTTTCAGTTCGTTTTAACTGTTGTTCAGTCTGTGCTTGTGAGGTTTGTATCTGCTTTTCAGTGCGTTTGGTCAGTTGGCATTGAGAAATCTTTGTTTTATTGGCCGCTCGTTCCTGATTTTCAGGTCGTTCTTCACAGGCCTTGCTGTTCTTCAGTGCGTTCTGTTTAGTGCGTTCTGACCAGCCGACCGTTTTGAAGCCATGTTACCTGTACGTACTCGTCGTAGAGCTCGTGCATTGTATGTGCTTGGTGCTGTAGTTTATTCTTCAGCCCAAGACAGGGCGAGGAGGAGTTCATGGACCAAGAATTGGTTGCTTCAGCGTGACCAGTTCTGTCACATGCCTTTGCTCCGTGAGATCCGTGAGAATAATCCTGAGGATTTCAGGAACTTTCTCCGGATGACGGACCCCGTTTTTGACCGTTTGTTGGCTTTGCTGACCCCCTATATCAGCAGGCAGGATACCTGCATGAGGCAAGCCATCACTCCGGAGCAGAGGCTGGTCGCTACCTTGCGGTATTTGGCCACAGGGAGAAGCCTGCAGGACCTTAAGTTCTCGACAGGCATCTCCCCCCAGGCTCTGGGGATCATTATCCCAGAGACCTGTTCTGCCATCATACAGGTCCTGCAGAAGGACTATATTAAGGTAAGATATTTTTCTTTTATTAGCATCACATGTTCTTTTATGTAATCTTTGATAATGTAATGTATTTCTTGCTTCAAACACTACTTACCATCATTGCAATATAGTGTGAATGTCCCCTTTTTATCCTCACACATGCTGGAATTTTTTCCTGTTATTTTTTGTCATGCATGTATATTTTCCTTCAATAACCTTCCCAGCATGAAGTGATGGGAACATATCCACCTAGTCTACTCATTTTGAATGTATTTTGTTGGAGTGTATTTAGTGTGCTTATAATTAGCAATTATCTAGATTTCACAACCCCCCCCCCCACCTAAACTCACTCCAAATAGTGTGCTGCTAATGAGCAATTATCTAGATTTCACAACCCCCCCACCCCCCCACCTAAACTCACTCCAAATAGTGTGCTGCTAATGAGCAATTATCTAGATTTCACAACCCCCCCACCCCCCCCCCCCACCTAAACTCACTCCAAATAGTGTGCTGCTAATGAGCAATTATCTAGATTTCACAACCCCCCCACCCCCCCCACCTAAACTCACTCCAAATAGTGTGCTGCTAATGAGCAATTATCTAGATTTCACAACCCCCCCACCCCCCCACCTAAACTCACTCCAAATAGTGTGCTGCTAATGAGCAATTATCTAGATTTCACAACCCCCCCACCCCCCCCACCTAAACTCACTCCAAATAGTGTGCTGCTAATGAGCAATTATCTAGATTTCACAACCCCCCCACCCCCACCCTCGTTAAAATTTGCTTGAATGTTCTGTGGTGTTGATTTGTCTAAAGCAAATATATGTTGCAGTTTGCAAAATGCATGTGCACTCTACAAGTGCATTTGTTCCAGTGCTTTAGTAAATGAGCAGAAGCTCTGCTGATTTCCATCATCAAATCATATGCAAGCCTCAAAGTGTTTTCATTAATTGCCCTTGCCTGTGATTGTGTACTCCTTGCAACATGAATGCCTTTTTACATTACCTCATTTACTGTAAGCTGGTTAGCAACTGCACCTGCAGAGTGCGACAACTGCAGTCTTGTAGCCTTTTTAGTCCCTAAATTCCTGCGTGTCCTAAAAGTAATTTTTTTTTAGGGATTTCACAACCCCCTAAAATGTAATCAATGTTCCATCAGAGGGGGTGAGCAATCTGATAAGTGTGCCTTTCCATATTAGTTATTCCAGAAGAATTAAATTATTGAATGTTATACTGATGCTGGGGAATAATGTTTTTAATTGTCTAATTTTCTTGCAATGTTAGCTTCCAAATTAATTGATTTTGTTTTTCTTGTTTGATTCCCCAGTTTCCTTCAACGCCACAGGAATGGCAGACTGTGGCATCCCATTTTGCCAGCCGTTGGGACTTTCCCAATTGTGGAGGGGCTATAGATGGGAAACATGTCCACATTGTGCCACCACCCCATTCGGGGTCATATTATTTTAATTATAAGGGGTTCCACAGTATTGTTTTAATGGCGGTGGTGTCGGCACACTATGATTTTTTATATGTGGACGTGGGGAAGAATGGCCGGATGTCGGATGGAGGAGTATTTGCCCAGACGGAGTTCTGCCAGCGTCTCCAGAGTGGTGGCCTGGGATTGCCACCTGATGAGGATAACGTGGAAGGACTCCCCTTTGTCTTCATTGCCGATGAAGCCTTCGCTCTCAGCAAGCACCTCATGAGGCCATTCCCCCAAAGAACCCTCACCCCGGAGAGGAGGGTTTTTAATTACCGGCTGGCCAGAGCTAGAAGAGTGGTTGAGAATGCGTTTGGAATTCTGGCCAGCCGGTTCCGCCTGTTTCAAACAGACATTAATTTGGCGGAATACAAACTTAATTTTATCATTTTATCGTGCTGCATTCTGCACAACTTTTTAAACAAGCATTCTACCAATTATATAGGCACAGTTGGGCCTGAGGCCGGACAAATAGAAGCCAACCTTACAGGCCTGGATACTGTCTGTACTGGCTTGGCCCCCCAAAGTGCCCATCAAGTTAGACAGCAATATGTTAATTATTTTATGGGTAGGGGGGCCATTGCAATGGGCCAGGATATATAATTTTTTACAATAAAAAAAATATTGCTGAAATCTGGCATTATATTTATTGCTTGCCTTTCTTTTGGGCTGTCTCCTAGGTTATGGTCGAGCAGTTGTAGTGCCAACTGTATTTGAATTTTAAAAATGTCTAAATAAGCTCCATTGCCACTGTAAACAACTTTTTTACAATTATAACCAAACTGATACTGAGCCTTGAAATAACAAACCACACATTTTTTAAAATCCTATAAGGAGATGTTTTTATTAATGGTTGTTATGCATTCAGTTCTGCATTTAGTATAAAATGTTCATAGACAAAAATATAATGATATCTTAATAATGTAGCAAAATATAATTATATTTAAATATTTCTACCTAATCCACAAAAAAATATTTTTGGCTTTTTGATTTTCGCAAACAGGCTTTTTTTTTTTTTTTTTGGAAAATCAAGTTTTGTTTTTTTT